>NC_087200.1:99578586-99586086 GCF_015104395.2 Macrobrachium nipponense | reverse complement strand
TGAAAGAGAACGTTGTACGAACAAATACGGAAAGAACGAAAGCGGCAGATGTCAAGTACAACAAAGACGACGTTCTTGACATAGACATCCCTTCAGAAAAGGTGGCCGAGGCCATGTCCACGGTCTCTCCTTTTAATTAAGTACTGGATTTCTTAACGGACTGGATTATCCTGAGGTGCTAATTGTGACCGCTAGGTCTAACCCATGGAGGCACCATTTACTGGAACCGTGGGCTTTAACCATGGGTGGCCATACTTTAACAGACTGGGTCTCTTTGTATTTCCAGTTTATTTTGGGCCTTTTAACGCTTTTTCACTCATTTGACAAGCTGAAATTATGTATAAACTGACATTTTATTGTTAATAAAAGTTCTATTAATCTCTGCTCTCTAAATTGTTCTGGTGAAAAAATTCTAGTGTGAAAACGTAATGAGTGCGTTCATGGAACTTGGAATGTTTCTTAAGCTTTGGTACCTCCAAAATTAGAAATAATGTGGTGGTGGTAGTAGTAGTAGTAGTAGTAGTAGTTTACATTTACCCCTTCTTGCTCTGAGTGCGTTTGCGTGTACGTGATCCAATCACAGAGGTGCACAATAATTAATGCGGGACACTGCAGTGGGAAGGCCAACCCCCTTGTCAGTTTTGTCCCAATAGTTGGCCGTAAATCAAGACAACATGCATGTTTACCTTGGCAGAGATGTCCTGCACAATGACTGGCTATAGTAAACTGTTCGTGACTACTCGGCATATTTCGTCCTGGCTATTTAAGAGATATGAAACCAGGTGATATCTCTGACAGGTAAACAGACAAACGATATCGTCGACGAGCAACGGTTAATTATCAACTTTACTTCAGTCCGATTCACTTCCTCCTTAGAGGGGATGGATCTATACGTAAAGCTTCAGTGTCTGCGCATCTATTCACGCAGATTATAAGGGCTGCACACACCTGGTGGCCTTTGCAGGAACTGGCAGTGACTGACCACTTTAATCTTTTTATTTCAGCCCCAAAGTAGGATAGAACCAGCATACCTTTCAGTGCCTCGATAAAATAACTACGATGCCCATTCTCTTTTCGCCTTCACATAAAAATCCGATGCACAGATCTAAAATCAAGAGGGGAAGAAAAAAAAAAACAGTAGCAAACTAAGTGGCAGAATTCCGCAGTTCCTACTTCGCAAGAATGTGGGCGTAACATCTGAGCAGAGCCTGAAACTACTGCACATTCACCCACATACAAGTAAACATAACCTACTGCAAAATTGATCCACTGCAGATGATATACTTTACAGTATCAATATAACCCATCAGGTGGAACAACAAAATGATTCTATTTATACGAACTTTATCTGACGCGTTATGTACTAAGCTACGCATTTAAAGCCACATTCACCTTAACGAGTCTAGGTCCGGTTAGTAGTCTGAAATTTACCTTCCACGGTGCCTGAAATATTGTACGGATAAAACAACGATACTTAAAGGCTCCACTTGAAAAGTGACGTAACAATAATCGTTAATATTTACTACCCAATTCAGAGAAATATTTACTGCCTAACTCACACTTATTTACAAATGAGAGGTCACTGATTTTGTATGGGAATATTCATACAAGTTTGTAAAAATAAATTGCACCTTTAAGCCGTAAATTTTCGTTTCAACAATTGTGTTATTATACTAAGGGTACCAAAATAAGACTTATACCCCATAATAAATACTCGAAACTGGAAATCATGAAAAAAAATTGCTGGCAGGTGAAGGAATGTAAATAACTCATTTAGAATAATGAGGAAGGGTGGGGAGGAGCTGATTGGCAGGACAGCCGTTAATGGGCACAGAGAGAGAGAGAGAGAGAGAGAGAGAGAGAGAGAGAGAGAGAGAGAGAGAGAGAGAGAGAGAGAGAGAGAGAGGGCATGGCACAGATGGCTTGCCTGGCACAGCTCACCCAAACGTCAAGTATTTCCGGCACCTGCTTTGGAACCCACTGATACAGACACCCCAGCCAAGCCTTCGTCATTCTCACTGGGGATCGAAAACCCCCCTGGGGAGTGAGAGAGTTCGTCATCAACAAAACACTTCCAACAGATTTCCCCACAGCGTCATCGACACGTAGTCTGTCAAATGTACAGAGTTATCACTACAAAATTAATATGGAACAAAATTAATATGGTAATGATCGTAGTTCCTCTCTTCTCAAACACCCAAAAGGCAGTCAATATTCATAAAAGACCCCGTAAAGACGATGAAAGAAAGGCCCTCTCACTTCTGAATTTTGAGACCAGAAAACTTTATGTTAAAAACAACTCCTTAACTGTAAGGATGGGCATCACTTAAAGTCTTATATCTATGAATGGATATGACGTTAACCTACGCACACGATTACATTTCCTAGCAATTTTCTTCTCCCTCAGCAACTTTAGTAAACTCGCAACAGAATACTGAATACAGAGATTTTCGATATACTTCTTGTGACACCCAATATCAAACTTGAGGAGTTTAAACAAGTGCACACACAGCTAAACACGCACACATTATATAATCATATATATAATATATATATATATATATATATATATATACATATATGATTATATATGTGCGTGTTTAGCTGTAAAACACGCACACATATATACTCATATATATATATATATATATATATAGATATATATATATATATATATATATATATATATATATGATTATATAATGTGCGTGTTTAGCTGTGTGTGCACTTGTTTAAACTCCTCAAGTTTGATATTGGGTGTCACAAGAAGTATATCGAAAATCTCTGAAAATGTATCCATTCATATATATTATATATATATATATATATATATATATATATATATATATATATATATATATATATATATATATATATATATATATATATTATATATATATATATATATATATAGCGAGAGAGAGACACACACACACAAAGAGGAGAGAGAGAAACAGTATTACCTTCGGTTTACCACAGCATCGTCATTCATGTTATCGGATATCAGGACCTGTTCTTCAGAAATATCCGATGCCGGAGTTGCTACTAGAGACCGTCTTGGAGTAAATTGCGTATATACGGGCTACAGCAGTAAGGACATATTTTGTGCACAAATTTCATATACATACATAAAGCGAGACAAGGTACGGATATGTGTATTCATTAATTTACAAATAAAAATATAATGCCCGATAAATTACGCAGGTATGTAATGACTCAAAAACAACGAACTTGTGAATATGTTTCACATGTTTTGCTCTGGCAGATAGAAATAACAATGAAAAATCTCTTCAAAGCCACGGATACAAGAAGCTAAAATAATTCAAAGGTGTATATAAAAAAAAGTACTGAAAAAGTCTACGAAGCCCTCAGCTGACACTAATGCCCGAGGTATGGCATCATCCGCGGAACCAATCTAGGTCACATCAAAATATGGTCAGATAAACCATCCCTGTCAAGCATCAATCCAGCAAAATTTGAGAGCTATGCATCCACCTATTGCGCGGGGTGACTGGCCAGCGAACATTACCAAACCTGAAATATTGCAGTAACCAGCTTCATAAACTGTTTCATTATGGTTAATGAAAACCTTTTGGTACGAAATTCCCGTACATCTGCTGCTTCCTAGTATATGGTTAACAACAGACAATGAATCTGCCATGCTGTAGTACTGAGAGAGAGAGAGAGAGAGAGAGAGAGAGAGAGAGAGAGAGAGAGAGAGAGAGAGAGCTCTGACGGGATAATTCAACAATACCCACTTATCAATTTCACCATTGGATACTGAAAACTGTCGTTTTGAGTCTGAAATATAGACGTATAACTTGTACTAACAGCCAAGGTCTTTCATACATAATTCTCAAATCACGGCGGAACAAACGCAGCAGCAGTTACGGCAGCTGCAACAGCAGCTGTAGTGGGTGAAGCTGTCGCCAGGAACATCAAAAGGCAACTTTAAAGGGGATATACTCTGACGTCACGAATGTAAACAAATCTCTCTCTCTCTCTCTCTCGCTCTCTCTCTCTCTCTCTCTCTCTCTCTCTCTCTCTCTCTCTCTCTCTCTCCTCGCTCTCGCTCTCTCTCTCTCTCTCTCTCACATCCAATAATACAGCATCACAGGCCCGTTAAGATAAGAAGGGTCTGTCACACTGCCATCACCGCGCTCGGCCACCTTCCTACGTAAAGGTTTTCGGAGTTTCATTAAAATTTCTAATATAAAATGTTCACATTCGTGTTTAAATATGAAGAGACTTGCACCATTGAGGGACTGCTAAATTTGGAATTACACATTATTATGTGAAGTACAGCTACGTGGACGTCTCATTAATAGGTATCTCCACTTTTTTTTCTCTTTTTTTTTTTTTTTTTTTTTTGTGCAGGGGCGGGGTACTCGTTTTACTTCGTCGAGGCCCTCCCGTTTTAATGCTATACGCTTCCGACAGAGCAAAGAATAGTTTAGTCTCAGTCTCTCCTCTCTCTCTCTCTCTCTCTCTCTCTCTCTCTCTCTCCACGCGACCCACAGAGCTACCTAACAGCAAGGTGCATAATTCATTGCTTGAGTCTACAGAAGAAAAACGGATTTTTGGGAAACGCATCCATCTGCCCCTCCTCATCCGTTCGTGAGTGGAACGGGTTGGCTTGAGAGGAGAGAGAGAGAAGAGAGAGAGAGAGAGAGAGAGAGAGAGAGAGAGACTTGAATGAAACAAGAAAGAAGGCAAGACCGGAGTATGTGGTCTTTCCAAGAGTGTCTCGCAAAGATACCACGGGGGAAGGCAGCATTCTCCATCATCACATCTAGTTTGGCCCATAAATGGACCTCGTTAGCAGCTCGTGCAAGTCAGTGTTTGTTAGGCATTGTGTAAATAATTTTAGGTGTAATTGGGTCGTTAATTAGCTTTGATAAAGGAAATTTACTTTTATTTAGCAAAAACCTATTTAAAATCTTGATGAGTCGATTTTAATTAGACTTTATCACCAACGATTAGGAATCCAACATACGCTGTTATCATCGTCGATGGAGATTTGGCACAATGTTGCTTCAAAAACTACATATTCACACACATTTCGTACGTGTTAATATCTTCCTAGCAGAACCAAAGTAAGTCCAAGTTTATTTTCAGGAATCGGAAAACAATCGGCTCCCTTTTGAAGTTTAGACATTGTTCCTAAATATGCTTGCCCATGATGTTATCATTGGAATCTTCTTGGTTCCGATAAGAGGACGCTATAAGTGTGGATTGATTCCCATCGAGGAGTCACCTACAGAACAAGTTAAGTATGTCTTAGTTTTACTAGACCAGAGCTGATTAACAGCTCTCCTAGGGCTGGCCCAAAGGATTAGTTATTTTTACGTGGCTAGGAACCAATTGGTTACTTAGCAACGGGGCCTACAGCTTATTGTGGGATCCGAACCACATCGAGGAATGAACTATTACCAGATTTCTTGTTGGCAGAGCGGGAATCGAACCCGGACCCAGAGATCGGTAGTTGAGCACGTAACCGCCTCGTCAAACGAGGAACTACCTACAGAACAACCTGTAACGTAATAAGTTGTTCAGTTACCCTGTAAACAAATCTAAACGAATGCAAAACCGTCATTTCCTATGGTGATTTGCAAATCATGGCGCAAGTCGCTGGTGAGGCTTCCTTCCCTCCTTACACTGGAACAGACAATGAAACAACTGCAGCCAACCAGACTACTTGCGTCCCTCTCTATACTTCTCGAAAAAGTTATTCGTCTCGAGTGTGCATTCCTAGGACACTCAGAGTTCGTATTTTGAGTCTTTAGGATGCTTGACAACCTCTCTTTCTGTTCCAGTTTGCACATTTGGCCCAATTCAAGTTGTTCTTACCCGTGATATTGTTTTGTATCGATTCTAATTATGTATTATCATTTTACAATTGCCCTTTAAACCCTAATGATGAAGCTAAGTTGAAACGTTGGCGTTGAATTAAGTATGAAACCAAGCATCACCTCCTTTTCGCCATCCTCTTCATCAAATTTTATATATATATATATATATATATATATATATATATATATATATATATTATATATATATATATATATATATATATATATATATATATATATTATATATATATATATATATATATATATATATATATAGTGTGTGTGTGTGTGTGTGTGTGTGGTATTGAAAACAAAATAACTAATGTGAAACAATGCTGCTAAAAACAGCAAATGATTAATACAAATCTATAGCACATCAAAACGTTTCGATAAAAATGAGAGAGAGAGAGAGAGAGAGAGAGAGAGAGAGAGAGAGAGAGAGAGAGAGAGAGAGAGAGCACGCAGCACACTAATGATCCTAAAGTACGCACCGGAAAAGCGCATACTCTGCCGCCAAATGTCAAACTGCAACCCCTGCCCAGACCTATAAAAGCCCTAAAAGCGATTTTAGTTTGGTGATTTTTTCCTGCTAACTTGGAAAACAAGTTCATAGCATGTACGTCACGTTTTGCACTGGCCAGAATTTTTTTTCCCTAAACACTCCCCAAATATTTCCACGGGGAAAAGTGTGAATAAAATGAATTTCCAACGCTAAAGTTGGGGGGAAAAAAGTGCGCTAATAGTACGCTAGAATTTTACGTTCCAAAATACTTCCTCTTATGAGCGGTGTATAATACTATTATATATGATATATATATATATATATATATATATATATATATATATATATATATATATATATATGTATATATACACACACACACACATCTACGTACATACCGTTTATTTGTATGTTAACTGGGCTTACCCTCTTCTTTCGCCCTGATACTCCGTCTAGACACTTAAGGGAAAAGGATTGTACAACGAATGGAACCAGTTCACATTTTCCAGTTAATTAATAGCTTCATAATAACTACGTTCTTCTTCACACTGACTGTAACAAAGGAGAGTTAACCAGAATTTCGCCCAGAATAAATATTATCCGAAATATAAGGCAAAAAAAAAAAAAAAAAAAAAAAATATTAGACTCGTGCATAAGATGAAACAACTGTCAGTTGCTCATTCAATTTGGTCTTTGTTGTAGTTTTGAAATAATACAACCTTTTCGCCATCTGCAACGGAATGTCCAATCAATGTGCTGAATCACATACCTTTCCTGCTTCCTCTCTTTCGAATATACCATTTCAGCAGGCTACCCTGCCTATCTCAGTCATGGAATGAGAGAGAGAGAGAGAGAGAGAGAGAGAGAGAGAGAGAGAGAGAGAGAGAGAGAGAGAGAGAGAGAGAGAGAGAGAGAGAGAGTTTCTCAATCGTTGTCTCGGTTTTTTTTTTTATTACGAAAGAAGTGGCTAGACTTGGTATTATTCGTTTATATCAGTATACCATTTTATACCTGTCTACCAATTTCCCTCTACTGAAGTTTCAATAATTATTAGATAACACGCGGTAGCCTTACACTCAAAATTTCAATACATGGTCAAGTAAAAAACGAATATTGAAGGCTAAAGGAGAACATACAACCCATTTG
>NC_087200.1:99526086-99571086 GCF_015104395.2 Macrobrachium nipponense | reverse complement strand
GCCACACAAACTTTAGAAATTTTAATTTTTAAAATCTGCGTTGAATTTTATGAGTATCCTTTCTAGCAACACACCCACGCGCCCGCATACACACACGCAGATATATATATAATATATATATATATATATATATATATATATATATATATATATATATATATATATATATATATATATATATATGAGTGTGTGTGTGTGTTTGTGTGTGTAAGAAATAGTATATTGTAATCAGACCGCAATACAGACCACAAGGCTATTTCATCCAGTTTTTAGGAGACGAAAATTCATCACCAATGACTTACATTTTCAAATTTAACTCGGCGGTTAAAAGCTATTCTGATAAAAAAAAGATGTTTACAAAACAACCAAGCACAACAAACGTAATGCCACAAAGTCACATCCGTAACGTGAGTAAGACTTTCGCGGTACGGAAGTGGTTTCTGCCGTCTTCGTCATCACAGGAAACGTGGCCATATTATCATGGTCAATCCAACACTTGTGTTACAATTGGCCGCCCAGGGAAGCGCCTACCTCAATTTACTGGCTTTGGATAAGCGCTATATTTTTAGTACATTCGTCCACGCCAGGAGGTACACATCTGCGAACACTTGTAAGAGGGTATCAGGGCTATCTAGCTACGTGCGTGTGCTAGCGTGCCCATCCTTGTAATTACTTTGCCCTCTCTTCATGTAGAAAAGGCTGATAAACATTTGAGAGAGAGAGAGAGAGAGAGAGAGAGAGAGAGAGAGAGAGAGAGAGAGAGAGAGAGAGAGACTCAAGCATTCCTAGTCAACTACTCCACCTCCTATCTTATCTCCATACAAATTCGCGCCTCCAGCAAATCCAATTTCTGACTTTTTCTTGCAAATGACAATGACGACGGGGGAAGAGCAAAGGGGGAATCACGTCCCCTCCCGCCACAACACAGTTCCCACTTAGAAAAAAAATGCCAACGAGACAAGAGGAGAGTCCAAAGTATCGAATATCAAATTCTATTGCCTTTTGAACCATAAACTCGGGCTTATACATATACAAGATACATATAAAACGGATTATATAGATTTGGCTGGTTTGCAATCTATTTTTATTTAAAATACCAAATAGTCTCACACAAGAATCCAGGAGAATCATTCGAAGGGCTACAAGGAACAACGACCTACTTTTGAAGTGCACTTAAATCTTTATATGAAAAATAGTCTACTTAAAACCTCAGAGAACAGAAGCCATAATGTCTGTGTGGTCGATTTCTCTTTTTCTTAGACATTACATAAGTTTTCATAGTTTCTATAGCGGTCTCTCAGTTTATTCTATTCAACAATATTGCTACATCAACGTCATTTCTCCCCTTTAGACTATCCATTCGACTCTCAAGTCACCTCTGGCAATAATTAAGTTGCTTTCTCTCTCATTCATAATTCATAATGAAAGGGTAAACAAACTTGTGTACGTACGCACTCGCGAGTAACAAACAATATGTCAGCAGAGAGATCTTGGTAACGTAACAAACCAATGGGGTAACTACAAAGACAACGAACCAATTAGCATCATTTTTATCCTCGGCTTTCAATGAATCTCCGTACATCAAATCATATAATTATGTCACAAAATATCGACTACCGAATAGCAGACTTCATTGATATACAATGTCTCTCTGCTATCATCATCCGATATAACATCAATGTGAAAGCTCTTTTTAGTCATTGATATAAGGTATCTATCCCTGGGAACGAATAATGATGTTTAAACACTATAACGCCAATGAGATACTGACCTACTTACAATACATGTACAGGATGATATATTCAGACATTCCCTTTAACATATGATATAAATGGCCAAAGTGTTTTCATCTTCCGCGAGAACTCGGTTCACGCACTGGAATGGATTAGATACCAACGATACCAAAAAGAAAATATGCAACGGGGAAAATCTTAACATAAATGGTAAGAAGGATTCGCGTTCAGTTCAAAATAGACTTCGTCAAGAATAAGGATGCAAATCCTCCGCTTTGTACGGATTTCATCAGAGCCGCTTCCATGAAGATTCGCTCGCCCGTCCTTTAGCACACACTAGTCTGGGCTGCTTCAAAGAATTCTGGCGTTAGTATACATTGCACCCGCTTCCTACTCACTGGCTTCAGCTATGATTGAAAGTCTGCACAAAATAGGAATTTGTGATTGGTACATTCTGCTTGCAAACGATGGAGGTAAAAATATTTCTTTGTATGCTGTTCCATAATAAAAGGTTTCAATTCCAACGAAAGTGAATTCTCAAACGAGCCATTTACCTTTCAATGACTGAGCACATGAAACTTAAGTCTCAAATTTCCGAGCTCAACTGAAGTGGAAAAGAAACCACATATTACCAGGATCAAAGCAGTTGAATGGACGTACATTAAAGGGTATAGATATTATGCCTGTGGAATTATTCCGCATCGGCGGGGTGGTGTTACATCACTGAATCCGTGTCCATCGTGGAAATGATAATTATTGGAACAAGTATTCAATGAAACTCTTCGCGTCTGCTCTGACATATGAAGTGATCTGATGTGCAATATTGACTTGAGGGGGACGATGTACCGTTAGGACCGTAGAGTTAGGCAATCATATGACACTATCGTTATTCATGACAAGGGCCTAGTAGGAATTCTACTTTATTTAATGTATAATGAGTGAGTTTGTCGTCTGATGGGATTATACTTATGGTATTCCTGGCTAATTAATAAAGCACTAGTATTGTATATCAAAGAACACTATGTATATCCATTTGTGAAGTTGAATCATGAGCAATCGCAATAGGATTTAGTAGGACAAAGTTAACAAAAGTAGAGAACTATTCGCATGTTACAATAAATATTTATCACAAGCTGGTAGGCTATATGAAATAACTAGAAATATTACTAGTCGAACAGAATGGCAAGGGATATAACTCAGAAGAGGTTTTATCTGAAGGAATTGTAGATGTCCTAGTTCTTTCGTAAGCCTATATGTATGCGTAATATCATGTGAAGGACAAAAATATAATACATTATTATAGTACACTTTAATACATATCTGTAAAAGTGTACTATATTTTTTTGTCCTTCACATGATATTACACATACATACATACTATAGTCTTTGATAGAAATAGGGCATCTACAATTCCTTCCGATTGCTCATGCTTCAATTTCACAAATGGATAGACATAGTATTCTTTGATTTACAATACTAGTGCTTTATTAATTAGCCAGGAATGCTATAAATATAATCCCATCAGACGACAAATTCACTCAATGAAAAGGAAGTCAGTATATAAATGTAAATGTCTTTCACAGCTGCAGCCTTAAAAGCCTGTCCACGTTTAGGTGACTGAACTGTCAGGCACTAGACCTATTTCTGTTTTGATTTTCACACTTTGGCCTTTTTGGATGAAAAATCGGTGCTAAAGGATTATTCAATACAGCAAGCAAGAAAATGAGAACGCTTTTCGCAAGACTTGAAAAGCGTTCTGGAATTAAAACCGATCGTATCGAAACGGAATACTGCACCAGGGGCAGGAAAGGTCCATAAAGAATAAATATGAACGACCACAGTTTCCGGCAGAATGCAGGCACTTTCAATTCAAGCTGCCCCTCCAGTGAAATCTAAAACCATTTGGTTTGCTTGTTTGCCTGGCTGGCTGACTTGAAGTGCATCGGAAAAATAAATATAATAAATAGGACACAATCACATAACAGAAACAGAGATGCTAACGGTATATTGTTTTTAAAAACAATTCTACAAAATTAAAGTAGAAACAACAGAAAAACCTGTCTATCAATAAATGACGAATGTTTGGGCACACCGGCACACGCTTGTGTGTGTGCGCGCGCGCGCGTGTATGTGTGTGTGTTTTTAAGGCGTTTGTCCTTAAGGTTTTACTGCAACATTCGTCATTTACTGGTGAACAGGGTGTCTCTCTCGTTTCAATGGCCAATCACAAATTGAGGAACTCCCGGAAAGCTTACAACACGACACATGTGTATTGAAACTAGTAAGGTCTGGTAAGCCAGGTTAAAGACAGAAGCCCTTCAATGTTTACCTTTTTGCGAGCGCTTAGGCAACCCGTCTGGCTGTCTCAGATAATTGTAAACATAAGCATTCTGGTATGTGAAGGACGAGTAAACAACATCCACAGGATGTTGAAGAGAAACAGATATTTTCTCTCTCATACACTATTTCAGACAAAAATATAATATACTAAACATAAAAACTTAATGGGCATGAAATTACAAAGAAATTACACATGAGTACTGGAGATGTTTTAAATGTTTTATATATGTGTTATCTAAATTTTATTATTTATATATATATATATATATATATATATATATATATATATATATCTATAGATATATATATTAACATATTCGATATATAATTTATATATATAATATTATTATATATATATATGATATATATAATATTCTTTTTAATAATTTAATTATATATATATATATATATATATATATAAAATGAAATTTTATCACATCACCGTCAATCATATATATGCCATTAAGCTACAAATGTCCTTTAATATCCAATTCGTTCTACATCGGAATTAATATATTTTCATATACGTTAACCGAGGAGTTTTGTTTTTTCTTAATAAAAAAATTCCCCTTCGGTTAACATATATGAAAATATATTAATTCCGATGTAGAACGAATTGGAAATTAAAGGACATTTGTAGTTTTAGCATGTATATAAGTGTAGTATGTGTATGTGGTATGTGGTATGTATATATATATTATATATATATATATATATATATATATATATATATATATATATATATATTCAAGTATCTGTGTGCACAAAGTTACATATCTAAATACAAGCAGACGCAAACAAATATCACATGATCCATAACACACATCCATCGTACCTTCTGTTTAAAATATTACAAATACAAAAATAAGCAAAGGAATTATATCTAACTCTATTACAGTGAACGTGGTCAACTACTTTCTCTCAGGTATGCACAATACATAGAAAAATACAAACATACGCAAACAGGAACGAAAAAACATACACCACTCGAACATACACACAAAATCACGGTTGTGAGAAAAACTGTCTCATCTGTACAAGCGAAGGCGCCCAGAAGCAGCTCTAGATTTCCATAATTTTGCCTCTCCCGAGGATCCTCCCGCCCATCCTTATCTCCGGGAGGACTGCATCATCCACAAATACAATAAGATGCAAATGGAATAATATCACTCCGGCTTGACAGGTTTAATAAAAAGAAAAGAGGCGCTGTTCGTTAGAGATGAATTCCAGGAAGGGAAAAATGGGGCTTCATCATGAGAGAGAGAGAGAGAGAGAGAGAGAGAGAGAGAGAGAGAGAGAGAGAGAGAATCAGTTCCATCCATCCTATGGAGGAGAATGACCAAATTGAAGCCCCTCATGTGGAATGGATATTATGTGTTACACTACTGAAAGCAATTATGTTGAATCTAACAACATAATTGAATACAAAGTTAGAACAGATCGAGTGAGCAATGCGCCTTGCACAAGGTGGCTGGAATGGTCGGCGGTAAGATTTCGAGTCTTCTTCAGACCATGGTTGGGGATATTACATCTTGAGTGATCCGGCTGATCAGTAATGGTCGAGGTGCAGGGAGGTTGATCATTCCATAGGTTAGAGGCGTTGTCACACATGAGGAGCATGGAGCGTCCTGTCATCCTTTCTTGGAAGGCTGCCTTCAGCTCCATGATGTTGATATGAAATTGTTTCTTTTGGACTCCACAGCCCTGATGTTAGGAGAGCTTCCAAGTGCTCTCCCCAACCTTCGCACGAGGTGTCTGAGAACAGGATTTCTGGAGGGGGAGAGTAAATGGGCACTTCTATGGACAGGTTATCATGCGAGCTAATGATGACGTTTGAGTAGCAGATCTCAGCTGGGTTATGATATTGAGTGGGTCAAGGGAGAATGCACCAGACACCAGTTCAAGATTGTGGCGGAATTCAAGGGGGAAAAAAATTTTCTGTTGTTAATGGGTGCGAAGAACGATTGAAAATTAAAGCCCTCACGTATAAACCTTTATAACGTTCGTCCCTACGCTGGATACTACTTATTCTGATAGCATTCACTTTAACGCAGTAGGGAAGGTCATACAAGGTTTCATTTTCTTTGGTGACAGCTGGGCAAGGGACCGTAATTGAGAATAATAGCTTATAAATGGTCTAACCAACGTCACGCAGCGTGAGCATGGTGTTCCTATCTTTCTATAAATGTGCTAGGTATCCACGTGACTGCTTACAGCAGTTTACTATAATTCCGTCGAAACAAGTAGATCACGACATGTCTTAGGAAATTATGACTCCCGGATCTTTTACATGGAGCTGCATCGTTATAGCTTTCCTTATCGGTCAAAGTAATTATCAATTTTTTTTCCTTTGTCTGTCTGCACCTACGCATAGCCTCTACTATCTATTCATTTAAAATTGTTCACAGATTTCAAGTGTCGATAAAGCCAAGCCACAGGAATCGTCAGCAAATGAAATTAAAAAAGAACTTCGCATTTAGTTTTCAGTACCACTACATCGCTACAGTACAAAGAAAAAGACCGAGAACAGTTCCTTGCGGGACACCTGATAGACTCTGGCTGGTTTGGACAATGCTCTATAAGTTGATAACAAGCATTCAATTTGAGAACAAATCCATCTGTCCGTTTTCTTTGAGCTCAATGTACAGTATATAAAGAGATCAATTTTGCATAAAGCCTTGACAAAGTCAAGATAGTGTCAATTCCACTCCCCGATCCTAGGATTCAGATTACTAACCGTTAAGTTGGTTACTTATGATACCGAAGACAGAATCGTAACTACTCTCTTAAGTGAAAAAGCAAGCATATATAGGTATATAACTACAAAGACTCATACACACTATACTATATGTACTTACACACAATTACAAATATATACTTTAGAAAATTCCCAACTTCACGCGTGGGTGACAACGAAAACAACTTAGGATCTACAACGCCAGAGGTCGGATCTTCACACGGGCGACGATGTTACGGGTCACCTTTGCATGGACAAGATGTCGTCGACGGATCGTTTCAGGATACATTCTGGGACAAATCAAGAGTCTACAGTACTTCTACGAGGCGGATGCAAGACGCACTTGCATGAGAGTCACAGGATATTTCAAGTTGGCAACGAGGTGGCGGTTACAATTCCTTTATCGGAGGACGTTGAATCTACAGTTCAGCAACGAGGGTGTTAAGATACACCTACAGGGGTCGCACACTTAATAATGGTGCATGCAGAGTCGTTTCGAGATGGTTCACACGCTCAGCCAGGATTTACAATTATTTGACAAAGTTGTTCATGAAACACTTACATGGGACCACGAGGCGGTTAAAGTTCCGCCTACACAGGAGACGGTTACGGTTCCACTGCCAGAGGATAAGGATTGGGATAAATTTTTCTTCGACTAATGCTACACAGTTCCAGTGATTGTAGTTATAGTAGCTATAATGATAGTCGAAATATGTGTTATAGGAGCTATCTTGCAAATATTATGAACTAGTATATACCAGTAGCCAATGTGGTGTGCGACAGGGGTGCACAAAAGACAGAGGTGGCCGAGCCATCTTAAAAGAACTAGTAACAATCTATAATATTAAATAGTTGGGTTGATAACCTTAGCTCTTGCCAGTTAGAGAGAGATGCAAAACGCTGGATTCCTCGAAGATGCTGAAATGAAAAAAACAAACAGGAAAGCTTACCGGCGCACAATTGGGGTCAGTGACGCATCCCGAAGATCAAAAGTTTCACGTATGTAGCATGCATGCCTCTTGTGCGCCAATTGGTGAGTGTGTGTTCGTAATGAACAGAAAATGACATCTAATCTAGAGGAAAAGTTGCAAAGGGGGACTCACTGAATTTGATTGATAGTGTGTGGAACACACCACAGAAGAGGCGCTAGAAGAGGTGTTGCAGATCCGTCGGACAAGGTGCCGTAGAGGAGAAACTTTGAAAAAGTTAACATTTGAAGTGACAATTACTTGAGTTCTAGAGAAAGTGAAGTGAGGTGCAACACAATCTTTATTGACAAACTTTAATGTTTTATGGTGTCATAATTATGGTCTCTTTATTTCAGATGGATTCAAAGTCACCTTATGGGTTTTCTCTAGACTAATTTTGACTATTAATAAACTATGAATGCTTGGACACTTAGGGGAAAAGGGAGTACTTACTTAAATATGATTTTGAGAGGAATATGATAGTTTTTAAAGTTTCTTTTTGAGTCAGGTTTAATTATTTTTATTCCATTTTCATGTAAGCTAATTTTGGGAAATAAAAAGTATATTTTTGTAACCACAAGAGTTTACATTAGCCTAGTTTAAAACTGATTTTCAGCCAACTCCAGAGATGGCATTCAACATAAAAAAGGTAGGCTATGTTACCAGTTAGATGTTTTGTTTTCATTTTGTTTAAACGAGTGTCATTTGACTTCGTTAGAGATTTTTCCTCGTTAGATATATATAATGAAAACGTATACTTGGGCCTCCCAGACGTCCACACCCCTTTTATATCAAATCTGAATAACATCTGTGAACAGGCTGATCTTAACGACAAAAGAAAAAAAAAAAAAAAAGCCATATGAGAACATAACGAACGCTACCAAATGCGATAGTGGGTAATTCTATAGGCAAGGGGCGCAACAGTTTCAGTGTTAAACAGCTTAAAATTCTAAAACACTTTATGCTTCAGTATCATTAAATAAGTGAGGAAAACCCTTACAACCACCAACAATCTTGGGGGACCACAGGTGGGAAACGGAGCTTTTGGGTTGGGAAGACAAAGTTGATGAAAAGCTGCGGAATGAGTAAAATACACAAAACCTTTAAATGGAAAACAATGCCAACTAAGAATTCAAACATGAAAAGCAGTCCAAAAAGGGGTCAATTGAAATATTATGGGGCACTATCCCAACCTAAAACACCTACCGAACCTATCACTTAATTGGTTACTTCCTAGCCTGGATCGGTGATACCTAGTGTTCTTGAATATAGAAGCTTTAAAATGACACCTTTTTCAACGGTACCCAGAGTGAAATGCGATAGATCACAACGGAATAAAAACTTGTTCATATCAACTCTACACACAGAATTACTCGAAGCACAATGTTTTTCAAGTAAAATTGCCCCCGTGGTCTTGACAGTATTTAATTAACTTTTCACCTGTTTTACCTATAGAGAAAACAGAAATCACCTTAAGTTATTACACAGCTTTCACATCGAACAGGTTACGATTTCGGGCACGGTTACACTACAGAAGCTACTGCCATCATGACGAAGAACAAAATAGACGTGCGAGAGAGAAAATTGTCCTTTGTAAGAATGGAATATAGAGAAATGGTAAAGTAAAGAGATTTGGCCTGTACCCGTATTGCATTCGTCACTTTTTTAGCCATTTGTTTTAATTCCTTGCATGCGTGCGCAGATACAGACGACAGTCTGTAGTTGACTCAGTGAGACACAACTCTCGACTTAGCTTTTCTGCGCGAGTTTTTACATAATAAAGTGACGTCTTTTGGGACTTATAAGCGTTTTCTCCCTTAGTGAAGAGTATCTAAGAATTCTATACACTATTTTCCGTAATTCTAGGTAACTACTTTTTTTATAAGCTCATGCGCCCTTTTCCTATAGAATAACCCGATAGTGTAACTAGAAAAAACTAACATTACAGCCAACTAACTATATAAAACTAAAGCCAAATACAGTGTTCCCCCCATATTCGCGAGGGATGCGTACCAGACCCCCCGTGAATAGTTAGAATCCGCGAATGTTTGGAACCCCTATAAAAGCGCTAAAATCAGCTTATTTTGTTAGTTAAAACTTAAGAAAAACCACTAAACATTTTCATACTTGGTTTTTTTAATAGTTTTATCACAAAAAGTGCATTTTATGATGAAATTGATCACAAAAACCAGGAATTTGTGGATATTTCTCGTAGAAAAATACCGCGAATGCGCGAATTTTCCGCGAATAATGCAGGGAAACGTTCCAGAGAGAAATCCGCGAATGAGTGAGTCCGCGAATCTGGAGAACGCGAATACGGGGGGTCCACTGTATTTGCTTTGACTTGTGAAATTTCTTTGCCATTATTCATATTTTTTTGCATTATGATATTACAGAGCAGCGTTCCGGTCAACCACGATAGATTTTTCTGTAATAAAGAGCGCCTTTAATACTAAGCCATTAAAGTTCCTGCCGTTTAATCATAAATTTTCTTTAAGCGGACTGAACCTGGTTCTCAGCAAACTCTAGGCGCTGCAATTTCTACCACAAACAGGCACCCGAACGATTCTACACTCGACTGCAAACCCGTAACCCATCATCCTCCTGGGTGACTTGAAAGGAGCTGAAGCATCGTAAACAAAGATGCCAAATAGTGCAATTAAGGTTTTTAAAACGCACAATCTAATGCTGAAGGTCGTCTTGTAATTTACATGTATATATATGTATACATATGTGTGTGTTTTATCCATCTGTCTATATATATTATTATACTAATATATATAACTTCCAAGATCTTCAGTATTAGATTGTGTGTTTCGAAGATAATTATTCACGATATATACATAACATAAGATATATAAATAATATATATTATACATATATATATATATATATATATATATATATACATATATATTATATATATAATATATATACTATATATATATATACACATACTATAACTTCTAAGATCTTCAGTATTAGATTATGTGTTTCGAAGATAATTATTCACGATATATACATAATATATACATAATATATAATATACCTATATAATATATAATATAATATATATATATATATATATATAATATATATATATGCTTATATATATATATAAGTTATAAATATATATATATATATTAATATATATATATATTGCTTATATATTATATATATATATATAACATATATATATATGTTTATATATCATATAATATATATATGTATATATATTATATAATAAATATTACATATATATATAAAATAGATATATATATAATAATATATATATATACAAAATATACAGACACATATATGTGTATAAACGTACATATATGTACTGAATCGAAACATTCCCTATCACTTGCGTACATACACGCAAAAGCCACACAAGGAAATAATCCTTACATTTTCCCGTGCGTCCATAAAATAACTCTGAATAGAGGGGCCTAGGGGCTACAAGCGACCTTCCCTTTTTACACGAGAGTGCTCTTTCCCACCACCAGGCACAAGAGTGAGGAAAACCGGGAGGGGAGGGTTTGGGGAGAGGTGTGGGGATGGTTTTTGGAGGAGGTTGATGATCATGGAGGCAGTGGCCTGGTAACTCTCCGACCTAATAAGTAGTTCAGCTGGCGACGTTAAAACCACATCCGGCCATAAGTACTACTACATTAACTTGGCTCTTTCCTTTTTCTCATCTTTTCATACTAACATTAATTACGTAATAATTATCTTCCAGATTACGCTATTATGCTATACAATTCTACCGTAACATCATCATATTATGATACCACCTTTCAACGTTAAAAATTTCAGCTTAACCTTAAAAACAAATATAAAAGACGGCACTCGACTGACTCTCTCTCTCTCTCTCTCTCTCTCTCTCTCTCTCTCTCTCTCTCTCTCTCTCTCTCTCTCTCTCTCTGTGAAACATTATAAACCCTGTATATAGCCACAGGCATCATAATACACATACAGAATTTTTTTATACCAGTCCAGTCGCTATGTACTGTCTAAAAAAAAAGGACTTGAATTCGTGCTGTAATCAACTTTTTATGGAATTTCTCAAAATAAAACGAAAGCTTGTGATCGTATTATTGACCGGGCACTGTGTATTACTGTGAATTTATCACCAATAATATTAATACGAACAACGAACTCATCACAAATATGCAAGACACTAAATTAATTTGTTTAAACTAAGCTTAGCAAAGCCTAATACTGCGTCCTCTCTATATTTCTCATAGAAGGCTGCCCCGAAGGTTCACTCCAATAACCGCGAGGCAGGTGCTACGGGAAGGATTATTATGTATGTCTGTGTGCTGACCGGTTCATGGTACTGCAATGTAACCCGAATGCATTCCGTTTACTCAATTCTGTAATGATACTAACTGTCTGAAAATGGATGTGATATATCACTGTCTTACCTCTAATATTAACGAGTCAATCAATTTAAACCTTATTTTGTACAAAAATCTTCGGCAATTTTCAACTATGCATTCAAAGTCTATTCGCTCTACAACTTGAAAGACACCTATTTCCTCCGACAACTTCAGGTCGTAGCTCGATTACTTAAGCGCTAAACAAGAGGAACGAACACACACCAAGTTACTTATTGTTTTCAAAGATCACAGTCTTCAAGTGGGAGAAGATCTCGGGATTCTTAGCGAAAATCTCGTGGGGATAAAGAAGGCTTAAGCGTCTCTCTAAGTATATATTTTTGAACCTCTTGGTAGTGCGTTTGAGAAGAGAACTTTCATTTTGTCGATTCTGGCTTCACCTTCTTCGTATTTTTATTTTTTAAAAAGTAAAACAAGTCAACGGAAGTTGCACGTCACTGCCTTGAGGGATGGAAACATTTTAACAATTTTAACCACGTTTGAAATATTAGCGTCTGTGTAGTGCGGTTTATTTGGCGAGTCTCATCATCGTTCTTGTCTTCTGTCTGCTTTGCTTCAACTTCTGTTAAGTGTCCTCCTACCCTATAGGGCATCACCCTGCAATCATATTCGGTGGAAGTAAAAACTCTCATTAAGAAGCTGTACGCAGACTTCCGTTCCCAACTCCAAGGTCATCGTGGCAAAAATGGGTTACGGGTTATAGAAATGTTACCAAAAGATATTATCAGTTTAATAAATATTCTCATTACAAAGCCGTACATATAGATGGTTGTTCCCTACTTCAAGGTCGTCTCGTGGCAAAAACGGGATACGGATCACAGAAAGGTCACGAAAAAAATGCTAACAGCCTCATTAATGAATTAAAATGCTCTTAGCTGCCATCAATCTTGCACAAAATAACATTCACTCTATTGTTCAATCCTCATACAGTTCTCTCTCTCTCTCTCTCTCTCTCTCTCTCTCTCTCTCTCTCTCAATCTAAACAGGGAGAGCACGCAGAGTTTAAACGATCACCTACAATGATCATCGTGAGTCTGTATGTTTTTCCATTTGCAAAAACGGTCGCGTGTAACGACTCGCCCTGGGAAAGATGGGACGGGTAACACATGCTCCAGTAACCAACGAGGCACTGAACGCGTAAAAACAATAGCACCAACAAACAAACAACTCCCAAAAGACAAACGAGAAAAAAAGAAAAAACGAAGGCGCAATAACAATAACGCCAACTAACAAACAAGCTCTCAAAAGACAAACGATAAAAAACGAAAGAAAAAAAGAAGGCGTAATAACAATAGCACCAACAAACAAACAAGATCCCAAAAGACAAACGAGAAAAAGACAAAGAAAAACGAAGGCGGAACAACACTAACATCAACAAACAAATAAGCTCCCCCCCTCTCAAAAAAAAAAAAAAAAAAAAAAAAACTCCCACAACAAGATTTTATCGAGTAATAATGCTGCGCCTTCCAGTCACCGACGATGACATTTGTTATCGTCGAAGTTCTTCGAGGGTTCTGACCCACCAAGGGGGAGGGGGGAAAAAGTGGTGCGAGATGGATGCGATAGGAGGGCGTCCCCGCCAGCAGCGACAGCCGCCCTTCGTGATGGGTAAAAAGGAGGCAGGAAGCGTTATCGGTACAAAGATCTCTTACATGAAAAAGAGAAACTATCGGAAGGAAAACAGAAAAAAGAAAACATTGCCCACTTTCATCTTCAAAAGCTTTCTTTACTTTTCCTTATCTGCAGATCAGAAAACTAACGACAAATCTCGTGGATGAAGATCTTTCTACCCAAATTTCTCATATCGTTGTCGGTGGTACACTTCTCTATTTTAAACAAAGCACAAAAAGCGAACTGTTATACAAACATACAAGAGCGCATCAGAAATTCCAAAGCTCCCGATACTCAAACAGCGCTTCCAAGCAAACCACCAACAATGTTGCACAGCTTGACGAGGAATACAATTTCCATGCATTACTCATCCAGTAATATACGTATCCGCGTACATCCACCAAACATAAACAGCCAACAGATAACCAGAGCTAGCATACACCACGGCGTTGCCAACACAACAAACAGCATTCTTATTGATCGACATAATGTCATTAGACCCGCCGAGTTCATACGCTACGAGAAAATTCCCTCCAGCCTGCAATAAAACCACGGATAATTCAGTTCTGCCTTCTCTTTAGAATTCCGCATAAGGCGCCAGTGGAACGAGCCAACTGTTTACCTAGTTATGCGAATATAAATTACATACGTGAGCGCATATGCATACAATTACATGGCAATGCGGTTCAGTTTGGAAGGCGAAATTACAGGCGACATTTTTCATTTCATCATTCATTTGATTTTCGTCTTTCTGACAGTACACCGTGCTGAAACACAAACAATTTATATATATATATATATATATATATATATATATATATATATATATATTATATATATATATATATATGATATATATATGTATATATATATATATATATATATATATAATACATATATATATATATATATATATATATATATATATATATATATATATATATATATATATATAGAAGAGAGAGAGAGAGAGAGAGAGAGTACGTATAATAATATGCCCGTGTGACCATCATCATCATCGCCTCAAACACCTTGTGACACAAAGAGCCTGTGTGAAAATCCGATACTCGTGCATTTCCTGTGCTTTGTCTTGGATAAATTTCCACTTATCTGCAGCTTCCTTTATCATGGCTCTGATCAAAGTAGGTCTGGGTCTTCCATCTCCTGTGGCGGACACAGGAACCCACTTGACTCGATCAAGAGCCATTTTCTCAGAAACAGTCCGAAGGACTTGTCCAGGCCATTTCCATCTCTCTTTCATCCACGTATGAAACTCCCGTCATTTCCCGTATGGTGTCATTTCTCACTCTGTCCTACCATATGACTACTAATATTGTTTTTTAATTTTTTAGTCCCCATTTTACCAATGTTTTAGATAAAGTTAACCGTCATACATGGCTAATGTCCTATTAGCAATACAGATCTTACTAGAATTGTGTATATTTAAGTTTGGTATGCAATTGCAGTCTATTAGATTTCCAACTTCTTAAGACAGTCTATTATTTGATTTGCAAATTTGAAATATTTAAATAAATTCAACTTCATGAGAAATTGCACTGGATATCATTGTTCCAAATATCTGGGAAAGAATCATCCCCAGTAATTGATCCCTTCTCCGAGAAATTAAACCTCATTAATCCTGTCTCCATCTCATGTTACTTTCATCCCTTACTACAGACACTGTCATCATTTCTTCGGTTTTTCTTAAGATTTATTTTGAGTCCCGTTTCTCAAGCAATAACACGCATTCTATCCAACAAGCTCTGTGAAGCTTAGGGTGTTCTGCGGATTAAAACATCACCACTCACATATCCTAAGTCTATCGACTTTCAATTGTTACCGCATTTCTAATCCTCTTCCATCTCCCACCACTATTGTCATAATGAATTCCCTGAGAAGGTCAAGCAACCCTCTATTTACTTCAAGTTTACTCAAGAACCAATCAACATTAACTTTGCATATATATATATAATATATATATATATATGTATATATATCTCTCTATATACACACAAATATATGGTTTTCATATATGATGAGCTGTTAAACATGCAAATTTCTATATATACTATATATATATATATATATATATATATATATATATATATATATATATATAAACGCCACACTTCCAAGGACGCTATTTCTATACATGATCACTTTAGAAATACTCCATTTTCTACTGTCAACGTACAATTACACACACTTTTAGCTGTTATTACAAGAATAGCATTTTGAAGGCGAACAACTGAAAACTGACATAGTCAGTTTTTTTTTCTTTTCTTCACTCTCAAACACCAGCCTTGACTCACATCAATGAATTAGAAATCAGGCACATAACTTGCTACTTAAGTAGGCAACACAGGACCTATAGTTTTTGTCTTGAGACAGGCCTAAATTGCTTCTGGTGTCGCTCATGTTTGAACTAGTGAGGTGATGCAGGTACCACTTAGCACCGAGAGAGAGAGAGAGAGAGAGAGAGAGAGAGAGAGAGAGAGAGAGAGAATATATGGGAAGAGAGGTAGGCTCTTTTCTCTCATCACGGTCGGCGGAACTAAAGTGGTAGGAACCACAGAAATAACTTGCTTTCGGACGAGTGGGGCGAGGCCCACGTTTTCAGCAAGGCATCCCAAACTTCCAACCTCACCCCTTTTACTAAATAAACTCTTCATGGCGCGCGACCTACCAGAAACACCTCAAGAGTTTTCCTAATACAAATTTTTCAGGGAGAGAGAGAGAGAGAGAGAGAGAGAGAGAGGAGAGAGAGAGAGAGAGACCAGCATTACATATTTACAATTCAACGAAAACCTCCATCCAGAATTCACCTTATATACCTTAGGAATAACTTACACTCAGGGGTTAATCATATATGATTAGCTTATCTGCCCTGGCCAGGATTCGAACATATGCCTTTTGGGGTTGATACAAAGGAGAGATGGACTTATGTATCCGGCTGCGAATAAATTCCGGGGTCACCTGTCTCAAACCCAAAACGCATCGTATGTAAATGAGACGATCGAATGAGAAACTTCGGTTGCTGAATAAAGCTCCGAGTAGAATATTTTGAAAGATGGCAGCACACCGTCAGAAATGATACCGTAAGGGAACTTAGAAGTTCCACTTGTATATAAAGATGGAAAAGAGAGAGAGAGAGAAGGAGATGGTACAGACATGGAAATGGCTAAGGATGTAGTATATGAGTCTTAACTGGTCCACTGTGAGCACCAGATGAGTGGAAAGGCACAGACCTACGTGTATGAGAAGTATGAGAAAGGCGGCTAGAGTAAATAAATAAATAAATAAATAATATATAAACAAATAAATATATGTATATATATAAACATTTTCAATAATAAGAGATTGGTCGAGAGAAAAAAAAAAGGTCCTCGCCTCAGACATTCTACTGCTGCTGGACCAGTGCTATGTAACTATATAGCAAACCAAACGACTGGCAGAATATTCTCACAGCGATGAAAAAGAGAAAAACGAATCTAGTTGGAACATACGAATGTAACCGAAGTAACCCAGAATAAATATGAAGGCATTATAAATACCATAATGGGAGACGGCGAGTAAAATATCACCAGACAAGAACACAAGAACCAAAAACACTTTTCTTTTCCCGGGGGCTGAGTTGCGCTACACTTCATTGTTACTGTTGCACAAAAGACAGCGGAAGAGAACTCCGCCTTAAAATATTTCGCCAACAGAACGGAAGCCTGTGAGCGCCCTTGCATATAAAACATATAAACAAGTTGTGAGTATAAAACTATGAGGAAACAAGTAATTCAGGATTACAGTGTAGTGTAGGATGGTTAGGAAAAAAAAAATCCAACACCGGCTTCCTTCCTTTGGTAGAGGTACTATATTTGGTAGCGTTCATGACTGTTGGAAGCACTTACAACTCCGCAGTTTTATCGTTTTTAGTCTACCGCGAATGGGAAGGGTTGGACAATTCAACTAAATTTTATGAAGTTACGAAGCACTTAGGCAGGTCGTTCTAACTGGCTGCAACCAGTTGGCAGAGGAGACCATACTGGCAAACAACAGTTATGCAATTGGTCGAATGAGTGTCCTTTAAAATAAGTTCCCAAAATCCATTATCTTATCTTCCTCAAATACCAGAGAGGAAACGGCTGCAAGCTTGGGGATTTGCCTTAAAGTTGATTTACTTGAAAGCCAACATAAATAAAACAGACAGCCAACAACATAACTTCAACCTAACATTGAGGACAAATCGCACTGGAGAAATGAGAGCTATAAGTGAAAGTTCATAATCTTTTCCCACAGTATTTCTTCAGGAACTTCCTAATGACTTTCTCTGTCGTAAGTTTTTATCTCCCTTCTACTTTTTTTTATTAAGGGATTTAATATTTGTGGATTTAAAAGTATTTTAATGGCCTAAGTCCAGAATGGTTTCTGCTCTAGATGAAATTTGACCAATACAGATGAAAACATTCCCAGGATTCATATATATATATATATATATAAATATATATATATATAATATATATATATATATATATAATAAAATATATATATATTATATGAATCCTAGGAATGTTTTCATACTACAGGAAAACTTCGGTAAAATAACATGCTAACCTTCAGAGTTTCATGAAGCAAAAATCTACACTAGAGTAAAAAGTGACAAACTAAAAAGGCACAACGAGATCACTTTTAATAGAAACATAATAATAACCAAGCAGTGGGCTACCTTTTGATAACCTCTTGCAGACCGATTCTTTGTTTTCCTGTGAAACAAATGATTCAAAAGAGAGAGAGAGAGAGAGAGAGAGAGAGAGAGAGAGAGAGAGAGAGAGAGAGAGAGAGAGAGAGATTTGTTGGTGGTCTTTTCTAATTAAAGGCAACTTGGCCACCAACTGCCTAAAAAAACTTTCGGCTTCTAAGGATCGGGCGTCTCCTTCGAGGACTAACGTACAACAATAAATGATCATGGAACCTCACACACGCACAAAAGATGTCTATCCATTTCCCTCTTCTTATCTACCATTTTCACTCTGTATTACTTATACTCTGTAGCGCTTGCTTTCTATTCTATGCATTTTGAATTTACGTAGAGTTACTAAAACGAATGCAAGTTTTGAATCAACACACATTGCAAGTAAATGCTGGCAGTGGTTAAAGAGAAACAGAAAATAAATTGAATAATATATGAGTGAAGCGGAAGAATTAGAGCAAATCTATTATCCATTAAAAAGTTCTCTCAACTTAAAAGCTTCAGTTACAATCAACAGAGGTAACGGGGAGGGTGCAGCAAGATGTATGGCAAAGAAGATTAGTTGACAAGAGCGCTTAAAGGTTTGTACGATGGCAGTGAAGCATGCGTTAATATTACGAAACGGGAGACTGAGTGGTCTCGGATACAAGTAGGTTTTAGACAAAGGGGCGTCGTGTCTAGATGCCGAAGAAGCAAGAGAAAGTCCAACAGATGTAGCTACTAAGTCGTGGGATAAGGAACTTAAGCCTTGCATGAATTGTAGAACGGCTGACGTTTGCAACGGATACAACGCTGATGAAGAATGGCGAGGAGAAATTCCAGATACTGGTGAAAGAATTTTAGCATTTGCAGAGAAAATGTGAACAAAAGTAAGGTTTTTTGTGCAAATGTAACCCGAAAATACAGGTAGTGTTACTTGAAAGCAAATATATGGCAGGAGGACGACAGGATTACAGAGAGGCCAGTCAAAGAAGAGGCGAAGCAAGGAAGGTACCAGAATGAGTGCAACTGACTGGCATGAGACTTCAGTCGGTCTATGTCTATGGAAGTTTAGTTTAGGAATGTATGAAGGGCTGTTGACCTATTCTCCTGTATGGCGGCAAAATGTGGATGGTGATTGCAGAAAAAAGGAAAAGTGAAGCTGGTGCGACGCACTGTTTGTGCAGCATAAGTGGCCTATTAAAACCGACGGCCAAGAAATGGGGGAAATGTATAGGCACGTTTTTGCATGCGTCTCTCTTTTCTATCGAATCTTTATATACTCGCTTATCCTTCTGATTAAGGATGCGGTAATTACTAACACACAGCTGAGCACATGCGCAAACTAAATAGATCACAAAATCAGCTAACAACTGCCCTAGTCACGGGATGAAGGAAAAGCAAACACAACACCAGGACCATCCGAGTGTGGCGTCATAAACTGCCCACTCTTAAATTCGCATCTCTCTCCCCTGGGGGTCATTATACCAAGAGGAAGATATAATGCCACGACTCCAACAAAATGTCAAAGAAAAGGTCCTCGAGCTGATGATGACAATGAAAATATTCTCTCTCTCTCTCTCTCTCTCTCTCTCTCTCTCTCTCTCTCTCTCATAAGTGAGATTTATTTTTTTTCAAAAAGCGAAACTATCATCAGAAACGAAACTTCAATATGTTGAATATCACAACCATTCCTCCTCCTCCTCCTCCTCCTCCTCTATATGAACTACTTGCCCACGCCAATAGCCAAGTCCTTCTTGCCTCTTACATTTCAATTTAAAAGTCAAAGGTCCTCTCCTTCCGGCGGAGCAGGGAGAGCGAGCAGCGACGGAAAATGCAAGGGAAAAACACGGACGAAGATGCAGAGAGAGAGAGAGAGAGAGAGAGAGAGAGAGAGAGAGAGAGAGAGAGAGAATTTCACCAAAATCACTACTTAAACCGACCTTGTATTAAATATTAGAAGACGAAACAATTTTCAGCCTCGCTACAGTACTGATTTAAGAGCCTCAACTGACGTCACGGCAGCGTCAATTCGTTGGCAGAATTTCCCCATAATCGAAACCAGCCTTTGGAACACGACTTCTACCATCATCCTTTCGCTGTTATCTATCTGACGGAGGAGGGGTCCCGGCGTCGTTCGCTTATCAATTCATCTTTCCGTCTGTCTATCTCTCGAACTTTCTGACAGATCGGTAATGAAAAGGAGGGGGCGGGGGTCCTCAAGTCTCGCTGCTGAAATGTGGAGGAGGGAGAGGAAGTGGGGGAGGGGGTGGGATAAAGAAATCCTTGCCAAAACAAGGATACGTCTGTGGCTGAGCATCAACTTGTAAAGAGAAACAAACGAACTGACGCCGTGCAATTAGATAAAAAGAACTGAAAAGAAAAATCAAAGTGTGTGTGTGTGTATATATATATATATATATATATATATATATATATAATATATATATATATATATATATATATATATATATATATATATATATATATATATACATATATATGCACATATATACATATATATATATGTATATATGATATATATAATATATATATATTATAATATATATATATATATATATATGTATATATATATAGAAATAAAGATAAATGCCACAAAGGAAAAATAAACGTGGCATTTATCTTTATTTATGGATTTATCACGTTCCTAACTTTCGTGATTCAGTTATACAGATATATAGATATATATATATATATTAATAATAATTATAATATATATTATATAATATAATATTATAATATCATTATATATATATTAACATACACCATACAGGAGGAAGGGGATTAAAATGAATCCTATGAGAGAAAGATGCAGAATGAGTTGGCATCACAAAATGGACTAAGTAACACTAGAAGGAAAATTGCATATAATCCATCACTAGTTCTTATAAGTTGGAATTAGTACGATCATAATACGATAACGAAAGTCTATCAAAAAAGATTTTGCAGATTTGAGAATACAGCTTTAAGACGAATATGACAGGTAAGATGTCAGAGTGTTTGAAATTATACCATACTATAAATGACAAAGCCCCATATACAAATGGAATAATGGCGACACGGAGATGGAAAAGGCTTGGACAAGTCCTTCGCATAACCCTAAAGGAACCAGGACTTAACAGTGTCAGCTGGGTTCCCGTGGACACCAGAAGAGTTGGCAGTCCCAGGCCTACATGGATGAGCATTATGAGAAAGGAAACTTAGAAGAATGATGCCATGTGGAACATATGGCACTTGAAACACAATGAGTGGCGCCATTCTATTGAGGTCCATTGTGCCACGTGGCGTTGTAGGCGATATATATATATATATATATATATATATATATATATATATATATATATATATATATATATATATATATATATATATAGATATATATATCTATATATATATATATATATATATATATATATATATATATATATATATATATATATAATATATATATATATATATATATATATATAGATATATATATTCTATATCAATTATTATATTATTAATACTATATTATTATATATAATATATATAGATTTATATTAATATTAAATATCTATATATATATCTATATGATATATATATAATATATATATATATATCTATATATATATGTTATATATGTTATGTATGTATATATATGTATGTATACAATCTGCAGTCTGTATAGCGAAAAGGACCTGATGATACATAACATCAGCAAACAGTCCTGGAAATATCGCCGTGACCTTTGTCCTAATGAACACCCTGCTATCTAAAATGTTCAGGCAACAGCAGTGTTAATTACGCCTCAATTGGATGGCGAGGGACGATTCCAACGGTATAATATCGACACCTAAACTCATTATCCTGCCTGGCCTTTATTACTGAATTTCAAGTTCGGAATTCGAAAATGAATCACTTGCTATGATTTATATCACATTCCATGAGTGCTGATGTTCTGTTATTTGGCGTCGCTACCCAAAGCCTTGCAATTAATTTAACGCTTTCATTAATCCTCAATATCTCATAAATCAGTTCTACAATAAAATGATTTGCGATACTAACAGAAACTTCCTGTTGTTACACAAGAGTGACATTGTTATTTAGCAATGTTCATCAATGATTTTTTAAGCCACTTCAGAACGCAACTAACCTTCCACTGACCAAACCTTATCCTAGGGATATGCGCCATGATCTGGCTACTTCATAAAGATTTTCGTTATTTCCAGTTATTTCTAAGATCATTTGTACCCTCCCAATTCACCCGTCTGCTGTCAAACCTTACCTAGAATAATACCAGCGAGTAAAAAGCCATAAATAATGAAATCTATTATAACTTTCATAATATTTCACGGTGAAAGGAGATCTTTTTCACACTACAATATTTCTAACAATGAACTAAAAATACCTACCAAATATTCGGATAACCGAAGTACAACATATTCCATCTTACATATCTATCTAGAAGAAGAAGAAGAAGAAGAAGAAGAAGAAGAGAGAGAGAGAGAGAGAGCGCTGGTCCGTATAACCTTTGGGAAATTTCATTAAGCGTAATTAAACGCTGATGACTACGGCAAAGAAAAAAGGGAAAAAAAGAGAAGGGGAAAAAATGAGAAGATGAGCCAAACATAGCCGCCTCTCCCCTCCCCCCGAGAGAATGTGCCCCTCCAGCCTCTCTCGAGTGTCAGGGAGAGAAGCTCTTTCAACTACTCTACTAGTCATTAGTCTTTAATAAGCCAAGTAACGGCGTACTGCTTGACGCAATGACAAGCTTAATTGCCCACTATCTTAGGCCACTTCTAGCGGGGGTTAACGCTCAAAATGTAAGGGAGGGGGAGCACAGTTTAACAAACAAACACTTGCTTGGAAAAATATTTATGAGAAGGGTAAGAGCCTGGCCAACATAATGCGATCACTTAGCCGAAGTCTGTGAACACTAGAGTAGAATAGAAGAAGCAGTGTGGGTGCTACTCCGAAGGCGTCGATATTAAATTCACAAATTTTACATCAAACACCAATACACGAATTAGATTCAGTATCAACACTGCTTGCCAATATTACAATGTAAGAAGAAACTATATATTCAAAATCACACCTACCATCTATCAAAAAGTGGTGTATCATTAAAACTGCTCCAAATATCACCAAATAGATATCAACACTGATCTGATAAGAAAATGTGAAACACAAATGATAGGCAGATTTTGCAAACTCTGCTCTACCCGCGGATGTAATTTGCAAAAACCTTTTTTCTCTAATCTCCAAAACTTCATAAACTGGACCTTTCTTTTTCTCTCTTTTTTTTACTGATTTTCCCGTGACAGTAAATGCTGCTACTGTAACAAAACCAATGAGGCCTAAGTTTGTTTTTTTTAAATTAAACTTTGTGGACTCTTTCCAGTGTCTAAAATTGAACGCTAGTGTTGTCACAACCATTCATTTCTGGGAACAGCGCCATCACAAGGCTGTGATGACACCGTGGAGACGTATACTTCATAAAATAATGGAAACATCTTAGACCACTCCATTTATCATGAATATAAAGGCACAATAGGACATGTCCTTTAACTTCACAGTACTCAGGAGGCTTACCAGTAAAAGTGCACAAATTTAATGTGAACAAAAAATACGTGAGAGCCAGCAATAGTGGAGGTGTGCGTGCACTTGCGTCTGTGTGCTGCGAGATAGCTTATTCAATGCAACCGAGTAACTGGAGCAAAGTAAAGATAAAATATACATCTACAACATTATCTTAGCTTTTACCTTAACGTGAGCACCACTGCCATTACTGGTAGAAAACACATACCTGAAAAGAGAAACCGAAATTAATGGAAAGAACGAAGAAAAAGATAATATAAATTAACTACAAAACTACAATACATCGGAAATAAACACAGTCATTTACGTCATGTTTTGCCTGAAACGAACCGTGACTAAATAAGTAATGAGGAAAGAAATCAAGCTAAACAAAAGCATATCGTATTCAAAAAACTGTCATTCAGCCGAGCGCGCGCGCAGCACGCACACACACACACACGCACACACACACACACACACACACACACACACACACACACACATATATATATATATATATATATAATGTGTGTAGAGGGATTATGCATAAAAGTTACACACACACACATGTATATATAAAAAAGTATATCCCACAATAAGTATAGCTTATTGTGGGATCCGAACCGCATTACATCGATAAATGAATTTCGAATCACCAGAAATAAATTTCTCTGGTTCCACTTTGGCGGCAGCTAGGAGCGAACTCGAGCTACCAGAATGATCGGCGAGTACACAACCCACTCGTCCAATGAGGAACGTATATGTATGTATAAATATACATAGACATTTATTTATATAATATAACAGCATGAAGCAGTTTCCTCTAACTGGGTGTGACGTCTGGGAAATAATCATCATCTACAGCCCATTTGAACAGTCCTTCAAATAACATACTGACCTCATAACTTCTTTTTCTAGTGATTCCGGATGCATACGCTTTTCGCTGCAAGGCCTGACATCCGAAAGGAAGCAAATGAAGACATTCCCTTTTTCCGGATGATATGAAAAAGTTTGTTAAAGAATTGTCGTCACTGCTGAGCTAATTTACTCTTTAGGATTTCAATTGGAACCATATACGTATGTCTTATCATCATCATCATCATTATTATTATTTCAGATGAAAGCTACTGACATGGAACGAGCACATACGGGCCATTGAATCCGAAAAAAGGAACAGGTTTCTATGGTTAGACAATGACACGTGTGTGTGTGTGTGTGTGTGTGTGTGTATATATATATATATATATATATATGTATATTATATACATACATACATATATATATATATATAGTATATATATATATATATATATATATATATATATATATACATATGTACATTTTTTCACTTCAGAAGGGGTAGCGCTTGGAAGCGTACAGCCTACATTTTTCTTGGCCCCAGCAGATGCTTATACCATGGCCACCGCTTATACCAAAAATACTCCTTCACGAGAAACATTCGCGTCACTTTTCTAATCATCAAGCAATACTACATCAAACAAGATCGGCGTATCTTTTTAGAACACGGTAGATGACCAAACGGTCACACTTCAGTGAATCTTCAACGTTCAACATCCTAGACCTTGAACCATCCCACAAATGTGTTTTTACAAGATACCGACGGAAGTCCGTCCTGAGGCAAATCATTAGATTACAGGGAGACTCGATTTCGAGTGATTAAAGTGCGGCGATCCCTTCCAGAGAAGGCATTTAATCTGCATAAATTAAATGCCCTACCTATTTGCATGTCAACAAATGGGTAGAAGGAATTTAAGACGTCATAATTATAAATGGTTTCGCCAAGGCATTGATAAGGGCGAATCATGAATGCTGGAAATAAATATGTACGAAGAGACAAAGAACCACACGACACATCCCTCTCTAGGAGTCTTCTCTAAATCCGTATAAATCTAAGTGTAAACACATACAAACAATTAATTCTTGCATAAATAAAAATAAAATCTTCTGTTTATAAATATATACACACCTATGTATTTATATATACTGCAAAATTTTATTATATAAATATATATTTATGTTACATGTATAGTTATATAATAATACTTTTTTTTTTATTTATTTATATGTATATATATATGATATATATATATATATATATATATATAGATATATATATATATATATATATACATATTATATATATATATATATATATATATATATATATATATATATATAAATATATGGCATTTACAAAGCTTTACTAAATTAAGTCGAATTAATGGATCTAAAATCGTCCCTTTACACCGGAATCCCGTCGTCCAGTCGGATTGCCTCATATTGGGGAGTGACCTGAAACCCCTTAATATGAAACCATTCTTGGTACCGGTCCGCAAATGCCGAATCGTCTGTACCAATGGAAGTCCTATGGGAAACGCTTCCCCTTGCCCTTCACCTGTTGTGCAAACGTAAATTTAAAGGAAGCATTTTATCCTGTTCACAAATCAATGTAATCAAAAGGTATTTTAAACAAAACAAATAAGGGCATTACATCACGACAGTTCAGTTAATAACTTCAGTTCAGAGAGAGAGAGAGAGAGAGAGAGAGAGAGAGAGAGAGAGAGAGAGAGAGAGAGAGAGAGAGAGAGCAACGATAATTACCCACGCCTTTTCCGTGTAAACCTTCTCCTTTAAGACCGAAAAGAAGACGCCTAAGTCTTAGGGCTCAAGAGAATCCGACAGGCGATTTGTTTCCATCTGACCCTTGAAAAATGGCTGAAGAGGTTAAGAATCCTCTGGATTTTGGAAGAAAGCGTAAGTGAAGTAAGAGAAACTACGTTTAGAAGAGTTTTAGGGAAATCCCTCTCGGGAAGAAGTCATGAAAAAAAAAAAAAAAACTTCCACGAAACCTGGGCCTCAGTTGGATGTCCATGATTTCGTGAACCTGAGAACACTTAAATGTAATTTTTTTTCCCACGAAAAAAGTAACGAGACCAATTACCCGCTCTTTTGCATATAGATCAATGCATGAACAAATAAAATATAAAATAAAATAAAAATAAAATAGGGCATCACTGTTCTTGGAATGATACCGCAACTTCTAACCAGTCACACAACAAAACGGCCGAAGTGACTTTTTCAAATGACAGACGTGGAAATGTACGTTAACGGCCATCATTAAAATCGAAAGAAAGACTTGCCAGGCTTTCAGAACGACGACAACCGAGGGAAATTCGATTTATCTTTATGGCTTTCCAAAAGCGGCTTCCGTCCCAGAATGGCCCATTTGGTCGTCTCAGAGCGAAGCAAGAATAAAAGATTGCCATAACCTCCAAGGCTGTAACTTCTGGACCTCTCCTGGATGAAGGCGGAGGAAAAAAAAAAAACAAAAGCTGACAGATAGGGAGTGAGCCACTTCATAACTCTGTTTAATTATGGGAAAAACGGAAGGAAATTCTCACTTTTTCGGCTCACTGGAGGCTTTTATCCTTATGAAAGAGCTAAGTTATAAATTATCTCATAAAATATGACTATTTCATTTCGATCTCAAATAATAATTCCATTACAGGTAACAGTTCAAAGGAGTTCACTAAATAAATAATGTTCCATTAAACCGTTTCACGATGTTTTTACAACCGCAGTCTCTCTCTCTCTCTCTCTCTCTCTCTCTCTCTCTCTCTCTCTCTCTCTCTCTCTCTCTCAGATTCCTGCCACCAATATTATCCTCCCTAAATCTGACCTTTCCGAGGGAAAGCTCAATCCTCTGGGGGGAAGGAGCTCACATCCTTCCTTTAATATACTTGAAAGGACACGATACAAATAACCCCATTGAACGATCCAATATTCTCGAGATTGTTCTCTCAAGTGTCAGAACACAATTCTTAAGTCGTCTTTGTTTTGTCCACATAGAAATTGAAAAAAAATAATACATACAAAGAAAACTCTAATAATTACGGGCATCACAATATTCAATGTATTATAATGATTCTCTCTCTCTCTCTCTCTCTCTCTCTCTCTCTCTCTCTCTCTCTCTCTCTCTCTCTCTCTCCAACTTTTTCATGCCCTCCAGTATATTGAAGCAAAGTTATAATCATATCTTCATGTTCTTCCTTTGTTCAGCTCTTCCTCCCTGATCTTCCCAGAGGTGCTTCAGAGCTCTGCCTGAGAATATATATATCGACTCAGCCTCTTAAATTATTCAGCAGCACATTCATTCCCCTTTCACGAAAAGTTCATAAAATATGCTCTTAAAAACATCTTAAAAATATCATTTTCCAGCGTTTTCCTCGGTTAGCCTTAGCCATCTTCCTCAGTTCTAAACAGACTTCAGGTGAAAATGGTTTCACACAGACTGGATTCTCAAGTGTGTGTGTGAAACCATTATGTGAAAATGGTTTCACACACAATGAGAATCAAGTCTGTTTGGCCATACCAGCATCGTTTCCTTCAAAGGGACTGAGTAAACCCTCTCTCTCTCTCTCTCTCTCTCTCTCTCTCTCTCTCTCTCTCTCTCTCCTTACTTGAGCATCAAGAGCGGGACATTAATTCCTAAATTCCTTCTCAATCATATCTAAGTTCGAAAACCTGGACATCCTGAAGGCGAGTAAAACTTCGAAGTGTAATAAATTTCTGGAATATATGGTTTTCAATATACCAGCACCAAAATTAAGAGGTATAATAACAAAGAATACGAGAGTTTTATGCAATTTTTTACTCTCTCGAAAACTCCCCAGGCTAATACCTTCATAAGGTCGGCTTTACCATTTACCCCTTGTGCAAACACCGTCCTTGCAGCGGGTGCCAGGTTCGAGGCACCGGGGTTTCCAAGCCTCTCCTCTCTCTAACCACGGAGAGAGAGAGAGAGAGAGAGAGAGAGAGAGAGAGAGAGAGAGAGAGAGAGACATAATATGCATTATTCCTAAGCGTGAATTTCTTGCACTAAATTAGGATTTTTTTTTTATAAACACCAACTGAACATGCAAGAGTCCATAGATGCACGAGAGAGAGAGAGAGAGAGAGAGAGAGAGAGAGAGAGAGAGAGAGAGAGAGAGAGAGAGAGAGGAGATTAATATTTTTGCGGTTCTAGTATCATTATTTGCCTATAAAGGTATTATGGATTTTATTCTCTATGATTTAACCCTACATAGTCAGTGATCATTTCTAATCCCGCTAAAGTCGAGTCTCATTTCCAATTTACATTTCAACGGTTTAGATTTCGGAACAATAATGAAAAGGAAGAACATTTCCGAGAGCGGCACAATTCAAGTGTGATTACATAGCAGCTATATATGTAGATGGGTGGGCATCAGGTCCTAACAAATAAGCATTACGGAAACAGATCCACGGACCCAAACACAGAGTCGCCTTCAAAATCGATTGGCAGTGATCAAAATAGCCCAAATGGGAAGCAGCCACTATTCAATAATGAAAATTGTATAAAAATTCAATAGAAACACTGGGGGGCGTAGACTAGTCTGACCCTAAAGTTGCAATCCACAACGCTGTTGCACGAGAATGCAGACACCAAAGGCTTGTCAAAGCAGGAGGCAAATAATGCATTTCCCTTCAAAATAAAAATAAAAGTGTCAGAAACAGATATTTTAATATGACAAGAAGCACAAAGAGTGACTCTTGTATTGTTCTGAGAAGTGCCATGAATAACGCAAAAAAAGTTAGCTTTGTGACTACAGTAATTTACGAAAATGATTGTGGTTGAACAAAATACACGATGCTAACGAGCGAGTTAGGTGCACATTGATGAATAACAACAGTAATAAAGCAATATATATAAATAGTGAGAAGTTAAAATACAGCACGAATTAAACAGTCCAAATACTGAATGAAAAATAAAGAGCGAATTAAGAAGCTTAAACACTGAATGAAAAATAACGCGGAAATTATGAAGCATGAATAATGAATGAATAACGAGAATTATTAACAATTCTGTGGCCAACTGAGTCTGTCTGGATCTCTTTCCACATTAACTCTCTTTCCATATCGCCCATTTTTCCTCAGTTTTCAATTCCACGTGAAAAACTGAATAAAAATTCATCACCATATGGGGACATCATTGCAAATGTAAACATAACCAGCTTATACTACGTACTGGGCTGCATATATGATTACTGTCTCTACAACCTCTACGAATACTAAAGGGTATAAATATATTGTGGGGGGGCGGGGGGACGGTGGGAGGAAGAAGGGGGTGGTGGAGGTTGGAGGTGGTACTCTGAAACCTCATTAGTCATACCATTCAAGGCCAAATATGAAAGATGATAAAAAGCACGAAATGCAAAACAGCAATACAGTAAGAAGATTCTATCTCATGCCGAATTATTTGGAAAAGAAAAAAGATTGTACGCATGCGCTCTAACCACAAACCGTACGACTGAGATACATTTTCGGAATTACAGTGACGATGGTCACTGACATCGACACTGTGAGAGAAGAAAAAGACGCTATAGTGACATGAAATGAGAATGCTTACAAACACAATGTCACTACTCAACACTTGCTTGTGAGCATTGCATCGGTCATCGTTTCCATCAGTGACAATAACGAAGTATAACATAAAATTAAGTAATCAAATTAAAGCCAAAGAGACAGTGAACTAAAAAGAAAAAAATATTGTAAAGGAAAATATCAGCAAATAAATCATGTAACCCGGAGCTGAAATGTATCGGCGAGAGAGAGAAATATCCAGCCCTGTCATAGACGTCCCATACACCACCGAAAACGCCAAGATTCTCCCTCACAAAATGGGAGTCGTCCACCATCAAGCCTCCTTTGCCAAAATATTCCGATATACCGCTCCCTTCCGCCCCAGCCATTCTCTCGGCAATTTCTCACACCCAGATTCTTTCACTTCTTAAGTCTCCCTATTTTACAATTTTTTTTTTTTTTTTTTTTTTTTTTTTTTGCTTACTCGGGGAGTAAGCCTACAAACTACTTTGTTGTTGTTGCTGTTGTTGTTTTTGTTGGGGAGGGGGGGGGGGGTGTTAGGAAGCCCTATAGAAAATCCTAAAAAGGTCTGAAAAAAGTGTTTCGCGCTGAATTAAAGATACCGGAGTTTTCGGAGAGGATATTTATGATTTATTTACTAGAATGAAAATGTAAAAAATACATAATGTGCATGTTAAATAGCACAGAATAATTATTTCTCATAAAATACTGTAGCATATTTACTTTCATTTTCGTTGGTGAGAGACAGGGAGAGAGAAAGAGAAAATCCAATATTTTTCCCTGACTACACTACAGGGCTTTGTTTACACGGGAACAAGATGAACAGGACAGAGGAAGATGGAGAAGGCTGACTAGAGAAACAGTTACCCAATATAGTAATGGGAAAAGCTGAAGGAAAAGAAGAAGAATGTGACTTCTGTTGATCGTCTCTCTCAGTCCCGTTATTTCCAGTCTTATTCCAAACGATCGCTGTGGCTGCAGAAGGGGCTCTCTCAAAAATACGTAGTAAAAAAGAAATCATCATTTTCCTGTCATCCCCACTATTTCTAGTCGCCCAACCAAAATACTAATACCCATACTTATTTTGATAACGATTTCAATATAAATTAAGTATTGATGTGTCAGAGGTTAAACAGTTGAATAACTATTAGTTTGCAACATTTTCCTATTTCGTGTGTAATTATAACTTGAGTCATGTCAACTACATATATATATAATACTATATATATATATATATATATATATATCATATATATATATATATATATTAGTATATATAATATATATATATATATATAGATATATATATAATATATTATATATATATAAATTAATAATTATATATATATAATATATATAATTATATATATATATAATAATAATATATATATATATATATTATATCTAATATATCTATTTACAAACTACAACCAAGTCTTCACACGATAGGATTAAAAAATTTTACAAATTGAGTTGTATAACCTTTGTCTCTACATAAAAACGACAGCTGGTTAATATACATAAAAACATATCTTACACAAGATATTCAGGACACTTCATTTTATTTTCAAATTCAACTCAGTTTTTAACAGAAATTACCCTCGAGCATGAAGTAATTATTTTATGCAAGCTCTTACATAAAATCACGACACACACCCACTCTCTCTCTCTCTCTCTCTCTCTCTCTCTCTCTCTCTCTCTCTCTCTCTCTCTCTCATACATCAGGGACGATATTATCACTCCAAGTCAACATGGCCGCCAAGGTATAGGATACCTTGGGTCCACACCGTCTTAATGGACGGCGATGTTGACGAAATGGATGGAAAACAAAGGGCGGCACTTACCGGCGGCCTGTGCCAGTCTTCGTCTTCTCAGTGTCAAACAGGAAACCCATTGTGAAGGCAGTTCTTTCATATTAGAGCATAAATATAGGATCAGCCTGTTTGAGCAGTCCTCCAGTAATGCGATGGCTACATGGTGTACGGCATTCAGCAGTACGCGTTCCAAAGTGTCTGTCATAAAGCGTTGCTCTTACACATAATTTCCTTATGTTGAGAAGCCCACAGTTCGTTAACTCGTTGCTAATCGTCCAAAAGATGATGATAATAATAATAATAATAATAATAATAATAATAATAATAATAATAATAATAATAATAATAATAATCACCGTTCCCCCATTGAAACAAAGAAGAGTGATCGACAGTCTCTTGCACTTGCCAACAGACCTTTTAGACTCAAACAGCCAGAGTCCACACCATGAAGTAAATAAAACACACACACTTCATTTTTGATGGCTGGTTCAAGATTAAGCTTCTGTAATTTTCCTTCTATTATCATCACCGTGTTGCAAAGAAACCGGCAGGCTGGAAGATGTGTTACTCGACATCCGTAATGAAGTTAGTTTGGTACAGATGATGGGAGGAGCATCAGCGCTACTGTCAGTGGCATCTGGTCACCTCGCATGCCACAATGCTGCCTTAATAAATTAGGTGGCGACGATAAATCGTTGATATCATGAACTTTTTATTATTAACAAAGCTCTCAAACACAGGAGTTCGTAAAGACCCTGCAATAAAGCCCTCTGCAGTCATGGGTTTGAGTTCCCTTACTTAAATTTAGGTTCACTTGGGCATCTTTTAAGCGTTTGTTTATATATTTTCACGAGCTTATTTGCATAGCTGCGATTTATTTACCTAAAGCTTTAATGGTTTTGTTGTTATTATCTGCATTCCCAGATAGCCATTTCATCCACGGGAAATCTAGCTGCTTAAGCAAATACAGTTTCCAAAAATCTTGAGATGATGATGATGATAATAATAATAATAATAATATAATAATAATAATAATAATAATAATAATAATAATAATAATAATAATAATAATAATAATAATAATAATAATAATCAGGCCAATAACTTTACTCATGCCGAAAACAAATTCGAGCCATTGGAATTCTTTGCATGATTTCGAGTAGTTTTTTGAAGCAAAAAAAAAATAAATAAATAAATAAATAAAATAAAAGAAGAAGTAAAAAATTGCAACTTTGAGCTTTATTGACCCTTAATATTGTGAAGGCTTCTTTTGACGTGCGATGCCATGCAGTTCTTGATCACTACGACGCTTATACTTCCAAATTACGACCACATAACGATACGCAATTGCAAATCACGCTTTTTATTCTACTCTTCACCTTGCACAGCCTATTACTTTCAAGCTGAGATAACGTGACAGCAGAGTACTATTATTCTTCTTGTTTTTCTTAATATCAAATGTTGTTAAGGCAAAATTAAAGTTTAATTATTATTATAGTTTTATTCTTACATGAAAATCACTGTTGTTATTGTCTCTGCTGCTGTTCCTTTCAAGCGACGAAATGGTGCGGCACATCGCCACCTAAATTAATGGAGTTTCGTTTGGACTAGCAACGATGCTTATTTGTTTTTCCTTATCTCGCATGTCGCAAGTGTTTACAGTTTCATTCAATCTGGTCGAATCTAGATCACCATCAATGAACAAACTGAGTTGGTCGGGTTTGTAAACTTGCAACACCTATCCAGTACTTTAGTTTTGGTGTGAATTTCCCTTAAATCTTACAAAGAGAAAGATAATTTTGTAAATTTACAAACTCCCCCCCCTCCCTCTCTCTCTCTCTCTCTCTTCTCTCTCTCTCTCTCTCTCTCTCTCTCTCTCTCTCTCTCCAAGATGCTTTTAGCTCACTAACTATCACTAACATTACTTCTAAAACTACTGATACTATTATTTCTGGGATCTGACACTTCGCAAACATTAATATTTTGCTTACAAAACTATTTTTATATATCACAAAAATAAGATAAATTGTGTAACAAGAAATATTCAGTTAAAGTGGTCTTGCATAAATATATAATTCAATAGTAAACATAAGAATATTAGAAAATTATAGAAAATATTGGTCCAATTATTTCCTGAAAATTCCTTGTATTCAAACTTTCACACACTCATTGAAAAGTCCAGGACCTTTGGAAGGTCACAGACGAAACTGCCTTTTCTCCTTTCTGGAAATAGGCATCCCATTGTTACGGAACAATTCGCCATGCAGTGCCAAAGCTTTTAATTAAAGTGATAACAAAAGGCTTCCAAAGACTGAAAAAAGGAAGTTGGCACTGTGCCACTGATAACTTATCGGCCCTGTGGGGGATGGGAGGGGGCAGCGAAGGAAGGGGCCCGGGAAGGAAGGGGCCAAGGAAAGGGGCCGGGAAGGGTATGACGGAGGGGGAAGTTGGAGGGAGGTGGGGGGGGGGGGGGTGGGGGGGGGGCGAATTCTGCTGCAATGGGAACCGCAATCATTTATGACTACAAAGCTGACGTCATTATCAGAGCATTGTTTGTTTAAAACTCAGCCGGAGTCTATAAATTGATAACTATAGATGGCTTTGCTGTGTGTGTGTGTGTATGTATATATATATATATATATATATATATATATATATATATATATATATATAATATATATATATGAAGATAAAAGGGCTATAAAACATTCATTGAACTTTGCAAACAAATATTTCGAGCACTTCCTTCTTCCTTCTGTGCTCCTGATCACTGTTAAAGGAGAACAGAAGGAAGTGCTCGAAATATATGGTTGCAACGTTCAAATAGGGTTTTATGTTCCTTTAATCTTCATATCATACTGTTGTACTATTACAGTAAAAGACGTTTACAGATGCGAGCGAGCGGGCGCGCATACTTGTCCATATTTAATGTATGCAGATACATAAGAACATACTAATAACGTTAAGGAAATCGCCCGTACACGTCCTTACGACAAAATTTAAAACGTGACTAGTCATCCAGATCTATCCTTAAGCTTCAATTCTAGAGGATGGCAAAAAGAGTATTTCCCATATCGATGTCAGCAGTAAAGCCATTAGCAATAGAACTGCTCACCTCCTCGGCTAAGGTAATAAAATTACTTAGGCACTGTATCGGGAACCTAAACACCACAGAAGAGTTCTTTCTTCTATATCTGGGTTTCTACTAATTATTTTTTTGTACTCTAATTATTTTCCATTTCAGTTGAGAACTTTCACATTTTTTTCCTTGTTTTGGTGGGACTGATTAACCCTAAAGTACCTTCATATTTAATGGGGGATGACGCTATTCCTTTATTCAAGAATAAGAGACGCCTGAGAAGAAAGTGTGACCGTTTCTAGGAACACTCTTCTCGTCATCAACCCGATTCCAATTAAATCTAGTTTTATATTAATTCTCTCTCTCTCTCTCTCTCTCTCTCTCTCTCTCTCTCTCTCTCTCTCTCTCTCTCAGGATAGAGCGACTCGACGATAAAGCGACTACTACGACATGTGGGTAACACTAACGGGATATGCTTCTTGTGAGCAGCATCCTTAAGTAGCTACTGCAGAGATAAAAACAGTCTCCGTGGACTTTGTAACTCTGACATTCTATCCAGAAAACAACTGTAACGAAGTGACTGCAACTAGTACTATCATGACTACAACTGATGGCCACTTATTTAAACTTGTATATCATCCAATTAAGGTCATCTTCACTATAATAACTACAATATGAACATCTGCATTAATATAACAACCTCATGCAGGGACATCTGTTTCTTCGGCTTACATTTGTGTGTGTGTGTGTGTGTAAATACACCAACAGACAGTTACATTGATGTGTATATACAGTATACCATCACACACAAATCTGTATTGAATCATCCGCAAACACTGGGGAATCGTTATAAACAGCCTTCTCTTGTGTAATAAATTCAAAGGCTCAGCCCCAATTCACTGGCAGTAACACAAGCTTGATCAAACTGCTGCTGCTGCTGCGTGAACCGAGTCATTCCAAAGCAAGCAAGCATGCAGGCAGGCAGTGCAGTCTTACATTTTTGGGGGATCACGTCTGGCGGGTCAATGTCGCGGCATTAGATGTCTGGGGAATTTATTCCTCACCAGTTACTCATTCCCCTAAAGAGACGTCTCCAGAGAAAACCAGTTCAGCGGTGGTTGCGGCAATCACAACTTCAGTGTTGCTCAATTGAGGGTGCCCAAGATACCCCGCACTATATATACCCCTCACTATATATATAATAATTTACGCTTTCACGTTGGCTTTAATTCGGTACGCAGATGCCTATTCGGCTCATTTACACATAGGCTGACGACAATACAAAATAGTCTAAAGTCTTGACAACATAGCACGATGTTAACAGTCATCCAATAATGTAAAAAAAAATATTTCACTTGCAAACTAACACATATATAACCCTTTACTTATCTACTTTTGCTTCTAAATAGGAAACAATGCAGAAAAAGCTCCCCAGACAAAATATCACCACATTTCTGCAATATACTTTCCACAATAAACACTATCGCCCTGCTGTCTCTCAACACAACCACTTCATTCACATCCAGAGGCGTCACTATCAAGGATTCACTGTCAATAATACGTCATTTTCAAGAATGACAAAATGCTTCTCCGAACGGAGATGATGTCAGAAACTACTTCTCCCAGTTAGAGCTGCAGAGATAGATAAGCCTGAGTGATAATTTCATTACATTATATATATTATATATATATATATATATATAGATATATATATATATATATATATATATATATATATATAAATATATAATTTTTATATATAAATAGGGTATATGTAGTATTATTTATAAATATATATATATATATATATATAATATATATATATATATATATATATATATATATATATATATTATTTACTACCCTGAAACATCAGAAAAAACCACAGCCGTCATAACAATATTAAGCACTATAGAACAGTAACCGCATCATCAGTAACAGCAATAACAAATACTAATAGTTATAATAGCACTGGAAACGGAGATCACAGACAGGCACACACACGCCAAGACCCGAATCGATGTATACGCGTCGTCACTGAGTGTCTGACAAGACTGAAGCGAGATGTCTTCCACTCTTTCTGGGCTGTCGCAACCACTTTCGTGGCATTAAGGTCAGCATGATTCAACATCATACTTATGAGGCATCAAAATGCCTCATAATAGTTCCCTGTCATTTCCCAGTTCCTGATACACCATTCTTATTCTCTGTCTCCCTCGTCATATTCATACACGTCCCTCATTTTCCTGAAATGTTATGTTATCTCTCTCTCTCTCTCTCTCTCTCTCTCTCTCTCGTCTTGACCGCTAAATTTCTCTCCCTGTCTTCAGTTTCATAATATCCATAATACCTATTACTCAATCTTTTATTGGTTTTTTCTCTCCCCCTGTCTTCTTCTCTCTCTCTCTCTCTCTCTCTCTCTCTCTCTCTCTCTCTCTCTCTCTCCAATGAAAAAAATTATTATATAACCCAAGAAATAAAAAGAAGGATTCCTGATCTTCCTATGGATACATCCCTTGAGACCACACTACCAATCTCCTTCAGAAAGTTCAGCTACTATATGCAACCTTGGTCTGACCTCCTACATAAGGTAAAAACTTATCACGTACATTGTTTGACTTTCTCCTCGACACATCTTAGGACAGCGTGAACCTTGAGCCTCACGCGCGCGCGCGCATATACATATATATACATAAACTACAATATTATATGTACATAGATATCTACCACATCATATGTTTGTTTATCTATCTATCTATCTATCTATCTATCTATCTATCTATCTATCTATCTATATATATATATATATATATATATATATATATATATATATATATATATATATACATACATACATATCAACGTAACTGAGGCAAACATAATTCACTTGTGTAACTGAATCGTGGCACAGAATACACGTATAGGGGCAACCACAAATATCCGATTCCACCTCCATTTCCTGGAGGGTCTTTTTTCCCTTAGCTTCCACCTCATCCCAGCACACGCTCATCCAATAAATATCCATTAGCTAAGCCTAGAATTTTCCTTTTTCGCCTCTTGCGCCCTATAATATCCCCCTCGTAACGATCGCCATCAGAAAATGACATCCCTTCAAGCCACGTAGAGGGGAGGCAAAGGAGCAACGGGCTTTGGAGGGAAAGCTGGAAGAAGGACTCGATCTTACGTGCACGCACACACAAAATGAGCCAAGGTCTATAGACCCTGGCATGAGCTCAACAGAAACGGCAAGACATCCATTCGTGACTAGAGAGAGAGAGAGAGAGAGAGAGAGAGAGAGAGAGAGAGAGAGAGAGCCTGAGGTATTGACACTCGAAGGGATTTCTTTTTAGGGTGAGTGGTAGGGGAGGGGGGTTGGTCGGCTCCTCCTTACCCCCTTCCCCTGAAGGCCTTGGACTGGTATGAGGAGCGCCCTCCTCAGCCGTGAGGTGTGAATGCAACCGCAGGATTACATCGGTGAGGGATTTAAAACGATTTTTGTGCCAAAATGACCTCCAGCTCCCAAGAGGCCGCAATGGTCCTTTTGCAAAGCAGTCTTTGGTGTATATTTTCATCAACAGTCATTCAACTGTGATGACGTGATATATCTAACTTTCTTGATCTAACCCACTGACAGTATCAAGTGTGACTAAGAAGTAAAAACTTTGGACATTTCCTAGATCGTGACCCCTAAGAGTTTTAAAAACCCAGTATATAAACACCTTTGCGATTGTTTAGAAAAAGCCCGCTGGGGATCCCCGTAAAAACATGAACAAAAGTCTGTAAATATCATAAGCCAACGACCCCAGAACTTTGGGGGGGGTCACTATCTAGAAAAGATAAAAAAAGACTTGCTCTGTATATGCAAATATTACTTCATTATGTTCCACCTTTCTTTCCCTCTTACCGACATATTGAAAACAAAGCTGGACGACGTCAAGTCTAAAAGGGGAGTTTAGCTCCTATACATTAGCGGTTACAAAATATAATATATATGATTATATATATATATATATATATATATATATGTGTGTGTGTGTGTGTGTGTGTGTGTGTGTGTGTGTGTGTGTGAGTATTGCGCAAACGTACTTAGGCACCGTTCTGGCTTTTATTTCAACCTTGTAAAAGGAGCATCCTACACGAAATGCATCTGCCGTTGACCTTTGCCGAAGAGGCTTACTCGCTATTTAGGGCATAATTATGTCCTCTACTTAGACGTTCTTAACCTTTTGTTTTTAACAAACGCTCCTCTCGAGGGACACGGTGCATTAGTGTCCCAGGGCACTGGAACACACAAAGAAGCATAGGTCCAAGTTGTACGGATTACTACCACAACTATAGTAGGGATCTAATCCCATAGTCTCCAGAGTTCGGGGGAAAGGGGGAGAGTGCCGCCCGCAAGCGGTGTTTAACAACGGAAGTCTCATGTCCTGGAAGTGTGACAGTGGTGAGTGGCTCAGTGTGAGTATGAGTGTGCGTGCGCGCGAGTGCGCAGGGGTTGGCGCGTTGATGACCTTTCTCATACCATTTACACCGTTCGGGACAATATGCACTTTTAAACAGAAGTTGTAAATAGCAACAGTGTGGAAGAGTTTAAAAGAAAGCTAGACAAAATCATTAGGACACTGTGAATGCACAGTAAAACCTGCTCCTACAGATAAGTGAGCACACGATGTCTCCTCGGATGGACTAACAAGTCTTTGAGATCCTAATCTCTCTCTCCACTCTCTCTCTCTCTCTCTCTCGTCTTCTCTCTCTCTCTCTCTCTCTCTCTATATATATATATATATATATATATATATATATATATATATATATATATATATATATATATATATATATATATATATATATATATATATATATATATATATATATATATATTTATATATAATATATATATATTCTTCAACAGTCTTAGAACTGATGACATTTTAGATTTTAATTACAGGATATATCAATGAATTTTTTACCGACTTCTCTACCACATTTTTTTTTTCTTGCAGGTTCTCGCAATCATTCTTCCTAAGTCAGCGGTATGGCCATCAGATCACCACCTGAATGGTCAGCATTCTACTACTGAGAGGAAGAGGAGAGGAGAGGAGAGCTCCCTAATTCCAGTCTGTGTCTGTTGACCTTATGCAGTAAATTAGGTGCAGAGTTCGTCGATCGTCCACGGTTGAAGCACAGAGAGAGAGAGAGAGAGAGAGAGAGAGAGAGAGAGAGAGAGAGAGAGTTACAAGGAGTTACAAGGATTAGGATATCTCAAGGACTTGTTAGTCCATCCGAGGAGACATTGTGTGGTCACTTATCTGTAGGAGCAGGTTTTACTGTGTATTCAGTGTCCTAATGATTTTGTCTAGCTTTCTTTTAAACTCGAGAGAGAGAGAGAGAGAGAGAGAGAGAGAGAGAGAGAGAGAGAGAGAGAGAGAGAGAGAGAGAGAGAGAGAGCATGTTTTCATGATTTTGTTAAATTGTATACCGTCAAAACAGGAGGGTCAAGACGAGGTAGTAACTCTCTCTCTCTCTCTCTCTCTCTCTCTCTCTCTCTCTCTCTCTCTCTCAAGCAGCAAGCAGTTTACGAGTATGATTTCCGCTAGGTGCCGTTAACTGTCAAGTAAGACAATGCAAAGCATTCTCTTTTGCTTGTGCAAAGCACGACCGGTGAATTCCTGAATGCACTGAATGCGAGTAATCCTAATCTTCTTCCTAGCTTAAACCCATTTTTTATATGGGGTCGCCATTACGAATGAGTCGTCTCCATCGATTTCTGTCTTGTGCCTCGTTCTCATTTATACCTTTCAATTCCATATCTTCCCTTACACAATCACGCCATCTCTTTCTTGGTCTTCCCTTCTTCCTTCTACCCTGCACTTCCATTTCCATCGTATGTCTTCCAACATGACGTTCCTCCCTTCGTAACAGGTGTCCATACCATCGAAGCCTTCCTTCCTGTATTTTTCTTCGATATTTCAGCTACCTTTGTTGATCCTCTTATATACTCATTTCTAATCCTATCTTCCCTTGTTACTCCCGACATCCATCTCAACATTCTCATTTCTGCTACATCCATCTTCTTCTCCTCTGTTTTCCTCATACTTGCCGTTTCTGTTCCATATAACATTGCTGGTCTGACCACCGTCCTATGGAACTTTCCTTTCAATTTCAGAGGGACCTTCTTGTCCAGAGGACCCCTGATGCAGACCTCCAGTTATTCCATCCTGCCTGAATTCGGTGTCTCACCTCTTGGTCCATGCTTCCACTATCCTCCAATACGGACCCTAAGTACTTGAACTTCTGTACTTTCTTTATTTCTTCCCCACCCAATCTTATGCTACTTCCACCGTCCTCAGTAATACTAGAACACATATATTCGGTTTTTTGATCTGCTTTATTCTCATTCCTCTCTCCTCAAGTGCTGCTCTCCACCTCTCCAACCTCCCCTCCAACTCCTCCTTCCCCTCTGAACACAACACAATGTCATCCGCGTATAATATGCACCATGGCACTGCTTCTCTAACATCCCTGGTCATTACATCCATCACGATGTTGAAGATGAATGGGCTAAGTGCTGACCCCTGGTGTAATCCAACTCCTATCTCAAATCCATCCGTCTCACCAACACTACTTCTCACTCTAGTATACACATTCCTGTACATCTCCTGAATAATTCTGACATACTTTTCCGGCACCATCTTCTCCCTCAAACATCTCCATATTTCTTGCCTTGGCACTCTGTCATAGGCCTTTTCAAGGTCTATGAATACCAGATGCAGGTCTCGTTGTTTTTCTCTGAATTTCTCCATTAGCTGCCTTATGCAAAATATTCCATCCGTTGTGCCGCTTCCCTTCATAAATCCTAACTGTTCCTTCCCTATTCTAACTTCCTCTCTCAGCCTGCTATCTATGATTCTTTCCAAAAATCTTCAACGTGTGAGACATTAGTTTTATACCTCTATAATTACTGCATTCCTGGACATCACCTTACCTTTAAATATAGGTATCAATATGCTTTCCCGCCATTCTTCTGGTAGCTTTTCCTGTTCGAATATTTTTTACCATCAGATCATACAAGATGTCTACCCCTTCCTCTCCTAAGCTTTCCAACTTCGACTGGGATTAAGTCAGGTCCTGTTGCCTTCCCATTTCTCATTCTTTTTAAGGCTCGTATCACTTCATCTCTAGATATTCCCCATTACCATTCCCATGTTTACTTGTCCATCCTCTCTTACAAGTCTTTCATTTTCTTCATTTAGCAGTTGTTCGAAATACTCTTTCCATCTTTTCAGGATGTCTTCTTCCTTTTTTTACGACCGTACCATTCCTATCTTTCATTTGCTTAATATGGGTGATGTCCTTTGTTCTTTTATTTCTTACTTTTGACAGTTTGAGCATCTTACTCAACCCTTCCTTGGTTTCCAGTTCATTATAAACCTCTTCATATGCCCTTGCCTTAGCTTGAGCTACCACCCTTTTTACTTCTTTGTTTCTTTCTCTTAATCTTTCTCTGTCCTCCTGCAGCTGTGACTCTTCAAATCTCTTCTTTGCCTCCCTTTTACCTTTCACCACTTCCCCACCTCTTCTTCCCACCACAGCTCTCCTTTTCCTCCCATACTATTCCAGATGTTTCCCCTAGTATCTCCTTTCCATGTCTTCTAATCACTGATGCATTCTGCCTCCACCATTCTCCCACATCTTCAATTCCCAGATCAACCTCTCCCAGCACTCTTCTCCTGAACTCTCTCTTCTTATCATTATCCCTCCCTAACAATTTATACCACTTGATTTTCTTTACCCCATTATTTTCGTTTTCTTTTCTCTTTTCATCTTTAAATCCATACAAAGGAGCCTATGTTGGGGGGCCACCGTGGTCACCTGGATAACTTTATTACAATTCCTAACTTCCACCAGCCTTGATCTATTGTAAAGGAGGTAATCTATTTGTGTGCACCTACCGCCACTCCTGTATGTTATCAAGTGCTCCCTCTTCTTTTTGAAGAATGTGTTCACTATTGCCATATCAAAGGACACGGCAAAGTCTACTATACTCTCTCCTTCTGGGTTTCTCTCCCCAATCCTCCATGCACACGTTCAATTACATCCTTTTCATTTCCGACATGTCCATTAAAGTCTGCCCCCACTACAGTCCTCTCCTGCTCTTCCAGTTCTTGCGTTACCTCACTCATTTCGTCCCAAAAACGGCTCTTTTCTTCCTCTGTGCAGCCCACTTGTGGAGCATAAGCGCTAATGATGTTCATTGTTTCCCCTCCATAACATATCTTCACACTCATAATGCGGTCATTCTTTCTACTCACTTCCGTCACTGCATTCTTCATTTCCCCGACAACACTACACCAACGCCATTCCTACCCTGCTCATTTGCTCCACTATAGATTAACTTGTAGCCATCCCCCAGTTTCTTTAGCTTTATTACCCTTCCATCGAGTTTTCCTGCACACACAAAATATCCACTCTCTTTATCCTCATTAACTCTGCCAACTCTCTTCCTCTTCCTGTCATAGACCCAATATTGAGCTGGCCTATTCTGATCACATTTAGAGCTCGCTTCTTTAGCTGCACCCGCTCATGATGCAGTAGCCCTCGCCTTGTCACAGAGTTAGGGCGATGTGTCTGTGCGTCGTTTACGGAGTACGCCCTAGCCCTATTCTCATCAATACACGACTCATTCCATTGGTTTTGGCGTGGGTTTTTACAGTCGGATGCCCTTCCTGACACCAACCCTCCCTATTTATCCGGGCTTGGGACCGGCACCCATTGAGGCTGGCTTGCCCCCACAGGAGGCTAGATTAATGCGAGTAATCCTAATAATCCTCTTAAAAGCAAAGCACATTTCTCTTTCACAAACCCATTGTTTAGTCTAGGCTATTAACGTTATGGGAGTAACCTATTCGACCTATTTCATAAGTTTGCTGTACAAATAATTAGTTATTATTTTTTTCCTTTACTTTCTGTACCAAGATCGCGTCCTCATAGTCATTAACCATTGTTCCTACTCTATTTATACTGTTACATTTCTTGTGCTCTAAAATCTCCTGTTCACTATGTTTGAAATATTTTACCATAAACACCCCCGTTTCTGCTACAATTCATTCACTAAATTTACTAAATCTGGTTACTGAAGGAATAATCATCAAGATAAAAAAACATGTTGAAAGAATTAACAGAAAGATAAGAAACAAGCTGAGGTTCACACAAATACCGAACCAAGTTTAATCCAGGAGTCCATGACATTATTTCAATACACAAAAAAATCAACTTGGGTAGAGTACCAAGACCGCGAAAGATTCATTAACCGAGAACTTTTGGTAGAAAGAAATGAATGACTAAAGAACCAGAGCCTAATACTTTCTGATCATAATCAAGGCACGAATTAATGTTCATATTCGCAAAAGAATCAATCTCACGGAAACGACATGAAAGAATTCACAACACAGTGGATCCTCTTAGACGTCCCCAACACAAAATACTGCACTTGATTGCTATAGGAGTTAAAGATAAAAATTCTTAAAAAGTAAAAAGTTTGAGGAAATTCTTTTTTTATAATATATACTATGTGTACCGCCGATCGTTCGTG
>NC_087200.1:99501086-99521086 GCF_015104395.2 Macrobrachium nipponense | reverse complement strand
GAACTTGATAGTAGGATAATGACACACACACACACTCTCTCTCTCTCTCTCTCTCTCTCTCTCTCTCTCTCTCTCTCTCTCTCTCTCTCTCTCTCTCTCTCTCTGTGTTGAATACTTACACCTACCAACGGGTTGGAAATGTATTCTCATATGACAATATTCTTTCCCGATTGGGTTTCCTCCATGGTTGCCACCAAAATCTCTCTCTCCTCCTTCTCCTCTCTCTCTCTCTGTTTGAAACTCATCCCGAAATCCAAGTCCGACATGTGGCTAGGACCAATCCCAGGGCGCATTACAGGGAGAATCGCAGGAATAGAAGGTTGGGGAGGAAAGATGATGAAAGGCAGCAGCAGAGTAATTTGGTTAACTCCCAAGTAATGAAGAGGAGGGGAGAGCATCAACTCGAGTAAATTGTGAGACAGCGAAGGGAGAAACATTAAGGAACAAACGGAAATGGCGGAAGGAACTGACACCAAAGACGAGAAGGTTGTTCACATTAAAGACAAGATACGCGATGAGGGAAAATACGAAAACTATGTTTTCAGTAGAAAGAATTCATTGTAAATCTAAGTACTTAAAACAAATGAAAATAACTCATATTTATGGCGTTACAAATTCGAAACCGCACCCGACGCCTAGACCCACAAATTTATATTTATGGCGTTACAAATACGGAAACCGCACCCAGCGATGTTGTTTGGAAATTCTGGCAACTCGACTACCTCATGAGTGTCGAGTGTACACTTTATAAAAAAAAAATTGCATGCAACTTAATCGGGTAGCGCCCGTCACATACACAAAAAGCCTACAAAAAATGGCAAAAGCCAATACATTTATTCAAAAGGAATTTATTGTGAAAATAACTCTTATTAAATTTATCGCTCGTAATTTGTTAGACACCAGAGAATAGTCACTGGAAAAGGGCGATGAAAAACTGTGCTAGCCTACGTAAATACAGATATATACAAAAGCTTGTTTGTTGCCTAAAATACATACGTAAAAACCTTTGTAAAATTCCAATCTATACATTTCTAAGTAAATATAGTAATGATTTTTGAAAAATGAAACACGCTTTTGAAAGTATAACTGAAGTAATATACGTTCCTTTACCGACACCCAAGCAATTCGCTCTCAATTCGCATTGACTGATGAACTGTTGAAGACGACGAAACCATTCTGGGTACGATTTCAGAGGTACACAACTCAACTCCGCGATATTTTCTCGGGAAGTTAAATTCGAGAAGCATGAATGCCTCCGGTAGCAGCTATTTTTCGTATCAAGTTATCACAGTTACGGTCAGAATGTTGCTAACCTTGTTGACATCTGAAAGGTTTCATTAGTAAACTATACAGACCGAACATGAAGTCTATTTCTTCAAACTTTATAAGTTACAGCAAAGATTCAAGTTATCGACGCAATCTACGGAATCTGACGCCATAATTTCACCTTTTGCCAAATTCCTACAAAAATTTAATGTTATGATAAACTGTCAGGCCCTACAAACAGGAAGATAGAGGAAGATAGACAGAGCGAGAGAGAACCTGCTTTTATGAGCATCTACATATGCATGATGATCTTCTGCGTAGCAATTTTGCCAGGAACTGCTTCGGCCATGTAAAAACGAGTTCCGAACATAAGACAAAAAAATAGTCAGGCATGATGGTCTACCATAGTACGGTGTTTGACCAGAATCCAATTAATTGAGTAGATCCGACAAGCTAGGAACGACAGACAGACAGACAGCTACAGGACGGGGGGAAAACGCCAGTACCATCAATTTAATCAATAGGGGACTAATACCGAAAATACAGCAAGTAAATATGTCCATTTCCTAAAACGAGTAGGTACACAAAATGAAACTAATCTTGTTTAAATAATACACACACACAAATAATGACAGAGAAATTTTGAAATGCATAAGTAAGTGAGGTTAGCACGGCGTTTACGTACAAGGGTGACTCAGTGTGAGGTTAGTGTGTGTGTTGTGGAGAAGGAGGAGGAGGAGGAGGAGGAGGAGGAATACATGAGTGTCACGAGGCTGAGCAGGAGATGCAAAGAAACGCTTCCCTCTTAAGGCCTGAGCCTGATGCAATGTTTGCAATGCTTTTGTCACATGATCGCTGCATGCAATCGTGTCACGACCTTAGCTGGTAGAATTTCATGTCATTTTTTTCGCTATTTATGAATGTTCAAGCAGCTCTCATTTGTACCGAAAGTATGACGTCCATTCCACATTCCTTGGTGGGTCTATATAACCACACTAGTTCGTTGCTTTTTTCGGACAAATTATAATAGAATTCGAACTCATTCGCTCGCTATCTAATCTTCACTGACTCCTGAACTGTCCAAGTATAATCAACCTACCTAATCAGTCCTTAATGCCAAAGCCTTAACAAGGATCCCCGTTTGCGCTAATGAAAAGATTTTGGGGGATTTACCCTTTTTCCCTTTTACTTTTTTCGTCCACGTTAAGGTTAATGTGGGCCATCGACCACTCCCACTTTTCTATTCGTAATAATCAAGACCCGGAGAGAATAGTATAGTATAGGATATTCCACCCATCATCGAAAATCAAAAAACATATGATAAAAAATGCTGAACTGACAGACTTTAACATCGATAATGTGGTTCACCTGTTGATTACATTGCAATCCGTTTCATAAACAATACTATCTTACCATTCATCGGAACGCTTAAAAGGGTTCCTATCATATTTCACGTATATAAAATGGGAATCGTCCTTACACGAAAACATTCAGAACATCGTTCCTTTTAATAACAAAAGGACAGGAAACGGGGACTGACCCCAATTACCGACAACGACGACGTTCCTTTGCAATTAGGACAGAGAAGCCTTTCAAACCGACAGCATCCAGCTCCACCTTGTTTCGCTCGCCCAAGAATAACTGCCGGAGACTGGATGATTTTTCTGCCGAAAATCATTTGACAATTGCATCAGAGAGAGAGAGAGAGAGAGAGAGAGAGAGAGAGAGAGAGAGAGAGAGAGAGAGAGAGAGAGAGAGAGAGAGAGACTTATGAAAGGTAACAGACCAAGTCAAGATTTTATTCTTTAACCCCTTTTCCTCAAACCACTTAAAATGCATTGTCCTCGAGGATTTGATGCACAGAGGTTGGTCGTAATCACTTTGAAAATCTTAAAACTCAAAAAATAAATATAAGGAAGAATTTGCCACAACCACAAATACAAGATAACAGAAATGTTACTACTTAATTAAACTGCATGAAAAAAAAAAGAAGAAAAAGGGTATCACAATTCCAAGCAACAAGACAAAAAGGAGCTCCAATTCACAAATACAAGACAGAAAAGAGCCACAATTCCAAGAAACAAGACAGAAAAGAGCCACAATTCCAAGAAACAAGACAGAAAAGAGCCACAATTCCAAGAAACAAGACAAAAGGAAATTTAAAAAAGGCAAACAAGAGCCACAATTCACACAAACACGACAAAAAAGGAGCCACAATGCCAGTAAACAAGAAAAATAGGAACCACAGTTCACAGAAGCAAGACAAAAAAGGAGTCATAATCTCAGAAACTAGATAAAGATGAGCCAAAATTCTCAGAAAAAGAGACAACTCTCACAAGCACGACAAAAAGGAGCCATAATTCTCAGAAATACAAAAGGCAGCCATAATTCACAGAAACAAAAGCAAAAGGAGCCACAATTCTCAGAAAAATGACAAAAAGAAGCCATAATTCTCAGAAAAGACAAAAAGAAGCCATAATTCTCAGAAACAAGACAAAAAGGAGCCACAATTCACAGAAACAAGACAAAAAGGAGCCATAATTCTCAGAAACAAGACAAAAAGCAGCCATAATTCTTAGAAGCAAGACAAAAGGGAACAATAATTCTCATAAACAAGACAAAAAGGAGCCATAATTCACAGAAAGAAGACAAAAAACAGCCGTAATTCTCAGAAACAAGACAAAAGGAGCCATAATTCACAGAATCGATAATAGGAGCCATACTTCACAGAAACAAGAAAAATGCAAAAAGAAGCCATAATTCACAGAAACAAGACAAAAAGGGAGCCATAATTCACAGACACAAAACAAGGAGAAGCCACAATTCTCAGAAACAGGACAAGGAGAAGCCACAATTCTCAGAAACAGGACAAAAAGAATCCGTAATTCTCAGAAACAAGACAAAAAGATAACATAATTCTTTGAAACAAGACAAAAAGCAGCCATAATTCTTAGAAACAATACAAAAGGGAACCATAATTTCCAGAAGCAAGAGAAGAAGGTGTCACAAGAATAAGTATGTACGTACTTCAGAGACGACATTAACAATAATTCTATTCCAATATAAAAACGTCCAAAGGTAAAAACGAAACGTCGATGCGCACCAATGACCTCTCTCTCTCTCTCTCTCTCTCTCTCTCTCTCTCTCTCTCTCTCTCTCTCTCTCTCTATTGTTTCTCGGCTGTTTTTATTCCGCTGGGAATTCTTCCGCAAAACCTTCCGGCAAAGAAGCTGAATACAAAAACACTAAAGGATTATACGGATTCTTAGTAGGCCTACAGGAAACGTTCAATGCCTCGTACAGCTCGCTCTCCACCTCTCTTCTTTCTCTCACTTTTCATTTAATGAGAGAGAGAGAGAGAGAGAGAGAGAGAGAGAGAGATTGTTCTATGAAGAATTCCATATCCCTGAATCCTGATCATATCCACGAAATTGCACACTGCCGCAGCGGTCGAGACGTCCCTAAATTATCAATATTTCCCATTTCGGCTCTAGTACAGCACATTAAATTGTAACAGCATCAAAGTGTTTGAAGGGGATGCTTTCACTGAATTAGAGACTCTAGAATGTTGATGTAACTTGCAATGCAGTATGATAAATGTTCGGCCCCAAATTTATTTCCTCAGCTCACTTGCCTATGACATTAATATTGACATTTTTGACCTAACAAGTGTCATTTACAGAAGCCCAAGTAAAATATGTGCATAAAAACATAAGACTAAAAAACAAAACGAAGCACAAATTCAAATGCGATGTGACGTGGATATTTTAGTTATACATGACATTTACAACCAACTGATTCGTTCTAAGCCTTCACGTATCCCACAACCCACGCCCAAAGGGTAGTTAACTGATGACGTCACACGCCCATTATTCAACGGATTCAGACGGATTAAGCTTGGTCGTTAACCATAAAAAGGGCGGGGGAAAGCTGGTAGATTTTAAAGTTGGAATTTTAAAGATGGGTCCATTGTAACATTAAAAAAAAAACACAAGGAACTAAATCCCTACGATAAATTGCACAACAAGCGCGTGATTATTTTACGTTTGGTAAATGGGAGATCATATTCTCTCTATATAGACCCATTTTAATATTGGACAATGCACGAATTCCCAATATTTCACTCTTCAATACTTGTAACACGATTTGCCTACCCATCCCACCTCTCTCCTCTCTCTCTCTCTCTCTCTCTCTCTGTGTGTGTGTGTACAGAAAAATATATCACATTGACACCGGTATTAACTAAAATAAACCTTGCGCAATGTAAGATTCTACTGAACGTCATGCAGACAAATGAAATATTGTGGCACCGTCAAAGGCTTGGGCGATTCCAGGATACTCTTCAAATCCTAAGTTCGAAATATGTCAGTATTTCCGAAAAGAAATTTTTGTGTAAAAAATCCAATTTGTTTATCACGACTAAATTAGAACAAAAATGTATAAACGAGAAAATGGCCTTCGTTGCCTTTTCGTCTCAACGACTGACAGCTTAAACGTTTTCTCAGTACTGCCAGTCAAGGGGTCTGAAGCAACCCCTCCCACCTATTCTGGCGAACACCTCTTTCTTCTATTTTCTTAGCACCTACTTGATGTTATATTGGTAAGAATGGTTCTATTTCAATAACATTGTTTATTTCCCAACATCGGTTTAGTGGCTAAATATGGAACAAAGTCGAGGGAAACCCAATCAACCTGGTAGTGTTGTGAGGACTAAGTCAGATAAGGAGGGAGATCGAACTGCTTTCATTCCTTGTTGTTTGAGATTAAGCTGGCTCTTGCTCCTAGAGCAGCCCGTAAAGCTTTTATTCCGCAGCGATGCTGTACATAAGGCGGCGTGCGGACAGAATGCGGACAGAAACGTAGTTTCCGTCACGCACGCACGAACAAACATAAACAAAAGGGCAGAGCCCCCCCCGCTGTAAATGTTTCCTCACAGCCGAAAATACACCTATAGTTTGACATCGAGGAAACGGATTTACGCGATATATACATTGATGAAAAGGGCGTGAATCGCTCTACAATTTAGGATCTAGAAGATAAGTAATACATATGGGAAAAAAGATATTTACAAAAGTAGGGTGAACATTCGGCCAGAATGCTGTCCTTACAGTATTACTAAACAAGACAACTCTCGACCTAGGGGACATGTCATACCGTCCGATAATACATCAAAAACATTCTGCAGTACTTACTCTTCTACGCAACCTCATCGACATCTAATGATAGATTCAAACTTACCTGAAAATAACATAAAGAAACATTAAAATCAAGAAAAAAGTGCGGGTATTATCAATGGGAAAAAATGGCATGAACTAAGATTGTTTGTGTGGTATTGTTGTAATGTAGGCTATTCATGACAAAGCCTGGCGTCTCAGTAGAATTCCCACGGCTCTGTAACAAACAGACTATCTAATCAAATTTTATATATATATATATATATATATATATATTTACACATATATATGTGTCTATATATATATATATAAATATATATTTATATATTATATATATATATATATATATATATGTATATTACTATAATATCTATACATAATATATATAGTAATATATATATATATATATATATATATATATATATATATATATATATATATATGTGTGTGTGTGTGTGTATATGTGAGTATATATATATATATATATATATAATATATATATATATATATATATATATATATATATATATATATTATTATAACATATACATATATATGATATACATAGATATATATATATATATATAATATATATAATATATATGAATATAGTATATGATAATTATATATATGTATATATATATATATATATATAATATATATAATATATATATATTATATATATACATATATACATGCTCATCATTATTATATAATATATATAGTATAATAAATATATACATATATATCTACATATTTCATATTTATACATACATATTTATACATATATGTATACAAAATGAAAAGGAAGAACAGTCCATAAACATACTGAAAGCATTTATATATTTATACAGTGAGAAAGAGGCAGAGAGCCCAGGCTGGACACTATAAAGTTTATCGTTTTAGCCCAACTTCGTGGCGAGCTGGCACCACCGAATTATACAAGAGAGCAGGCAAACGTCACTTTAAACCCAGCAAACAAACGACACAAGAGTTAAAGCTCTCACATTCACTATTTTCTCTATCGTCGCGTTGTCACTTCATTCCTGCTACTCCATCCATCTCAAGCTAACAATCGTGCTACGGCGCAGGCAGGGCAGTCACCAGCACGTAACCACTGATAAAGATCAACATTCTTATATTAACTTCTAAACATCTGCTGCATCATCAGTTCCAACGGTGGAAGGAAGAAAGTTGTAATACTGCAATAGTACAAATAAATTTTACTTTTTAAAAGAATATTTTGTAATAAAATTGTCGTGATTGACAATTTTCAGTGTATGCCCCCTTATCTAATATATACTCTATTACATATACTATATACTATATACTATATTACTATATATATATATATATATATATATATATATATATATATACATATGTATACCATATATAATATATGTAGTATATATATGTATATGTATATATAATTATAATAAATATAATATAATTATATAATATATATATTTATCTTTAAAATATACACACATATATAACATATATTTATATACATATATGTATATATATATTAATATATAGTATATATTATATATATATATATATATAAATATATATATAATATATAATATAATATATATATATATGTATATATATATATATAATATATATATATATATATAATAGCGAACGATTGATATAAAATTCAGGAGAGATTCAGTGTCCTCGACGTAAAATAAAGCAGACGAGCTTTAGTTCCAAAGGACCAATCTCTTTATGAATAAAGGTGACCAATTAGCTTCGACGAGCACAAAGCGAAGGTTTCATACATTAAAGCGATGTATTTGATCTGCGTAATATAATAGAGAAGTCAGGAAATTACGTTTTCATCAATGACCTACAAAGCTGACACGTTTACGGTAAGTAAATTCTGCATCAGGTGTTCTTATGGGCGATACTTCAGCTTCACTGAAAATCGCACCTAAGTGGCAAAACAAATACGCTCTCAAAGTATGTACAGATTATATATGGCCTCGTCCTGATTCAAGGCTTGTTTGTTTGTTTGTTTGTATGGTGCTTTTACGTTGCATGGAACCAGTGATTATTCAGCAACGGGACCAACGGCTTTACGTGACTTCCGAACCACGTCGAGAGTGAACTTCTATCACCAGAAATACACATCCTTCACATCTCAATGGAATGCCCGAGAATCGAACTCACGCCAACGAGGTGGCACGCCAACACCATACCGAGCACGCCACTGTGGCGTCAAGGCTTGTAGTAGATAAAAAGGCGGAAACCGATAAGTTGACAGGATATAGTGCTATTAAGAAAAGTATGCAAAAAAGCATATTGTGTAAAGGAGAGAGAGAGAGAGAGAGAGAGAGAGAGAGAGAGAGAATCATGAATAAGGAAGCCATCACAGACTATTATCAGCAGGAGGCTCTCAAACCGGCGTCTCTTGCGGTAGATACCGTGACAGGTCGGTGGGAAGGAGGAACCCCGGTATCGAATGATCGAGTATCAGAGGATGGTCACATGCCCAGGCATAACTCGTTTCGACCACTACTCTGCCAATCCCAGCCTTTGGTCAGTTTCTGTTACACCGGAATCATTTACTTTTTCTCCGTCGTCTTCGTAGACCATAAGGTTTTCGCTGGATTTTTTTTGCTCAAGTGGTTGAGTTTTAATGCTTTTGGATATGAAAATCGAACTATTTTTGTGGTCATTTATATATATATATATATATATATATATATATATATATATATATATATATATATATATATATATATTATGAAAAATCAAAGTTAGGAATATTGAGAGCAGTTTTTCGTAATTATCATTTGGTTCGGCAGTTCACACGACGAAAAGCAATTCGTAGCTTCAGAAATACATAAACACTACGCTTGCTTATATTACACAGTATGCAGGTAAAAACATTGAGCTCAAGAACCGAACTCTAAAATACAATGTATTCAAATTATGCAAAAGCTCGTTAATACAAAATTCCCTTTCCTCAACAAAACCAATATTTGAATACTTGGGTCAACTTCCCTTACGCGACTATGACTATATTATGAAAAATACCAATATTTATGCAAGACGAATGGTTAATTATTCTTAAGTTCACAACTACTTTAATAGTCCTACACAGTTTCAGGATATACGCAAACTTAAGTAGGTGTAGAGAAACTGGAACAATATTGAATGGATAGCAAATATACAAGAGAAATAAAACCAACAGAGGAAAAACTACCCACGCAAAACATAACCAAAACGACTAGGGGGAAAAACCCGTCAAAATTCAGTTGGGGGAAAAAGTGAACACGTTCCCACCAACACCAAACCCTTAGATATTTCCATAACAAAGACTTAAATGGCCGTTGAATCTCTCTCTCTCTCTCTCTCTCTCTCTCTCTCTCTCTCTCTCTCTCTCTCTCTCTTTGGTATTTTATGTTTCAACCCGACAAAATCCAGCCAGCTGCAAATAGACACGTTTGCTGTCACTCCAACAAACCCTTTGAAGCCATTTATCATACTCAGGTGTATATAACAAATGATATGTCCAGGTCTGTAAATCAAATAATCCCAGCTTACATTTTTTCTCTATTTGTATATTACGGATGACAGTACTTCCCACGTGGAGTCACCCTTAACATTAAACCTAATCGTTCTGTGGTGGTGAACTTTACAGTATTACAGTATAGAAATATTTCTAACTACATAACTATATAGCTTGTTTCAAATATAATAAATTATGACACGATAGATTCTAAAATATTCGAAACATATTATATTACTTTAGAGGGCACCCTTTTAGCATGGAGCCAGCAAGGTGTTATTTTTAAATAACTGGAACATCCAATCATTTCCATGAGGGAATTATACTAATTGCTACTAATTCACAGTAATATAATTCAGCTGAACTCGACTTTCAGTTGATGAGACTTCTTTTCCACAAGCTAAATTCCTTTCCTCCATGTCCCATATTACTTTTGCTTTTCAAAGTAAATTGCAGATCACCTCAGTTTCCAAATGCCTTAGCATTTCTTTAAAGATTCTGTAAACAAAACCAGCAACTTCCATTCCCGATAAAAAGTGCTATGATTTAAATCCCAATCACTGATTTTAACAACAGCTGAAAAACTGGAGGGAAGACCCACGCAAAACGGCAAGCTGTTACACCTACCAAGATCTTAAAAGTGAGATTTTAAACTGCGAAAAGCCTTTTTTAAATTCTCATTATAAGCTAAAGAAACCAAACTTTAGTTTTAAATTGTGCCAAAAGAAGCATGTTTATCGATCTCGATAGCAGTGAGAAGCGCTAGTGATGGTGGACTAGAAAATTTTAAAAGTATAATTATTGTGAGGGCAGAAGCAGAGTCCGATGTTTACCTACCGAAGTATAAATGTCAAGAAAAAAAGCATGGACGGTCTGGCACTCTTAATAATATACAGGATAAAGAAACTATGTAACACCAATACGATTAGCCAGCTTACGTATAATGGGGTTATACAAAGCAAGCCAAGTTTTAAAAATTTTTGAGTATTGAAGTTCTCCCTAACAATTTCAGCTTGAACTTATCTAAGCAGTCTTTTCTCGCAGTGAAGAATGTCGCATTTTATCAAAAAGGGATTTGTAATCGTGGTTTCTTAAAACCGATAATGGTAGTCAAACTCTGCAGCCTTGCAGGCAATGATAATAGACCTTCGCCGGTTACAAATTGACAATGGATTAGCTACTAAAGCTGCATGATTGATAACGCCAATAATCACCCAAGGAAAAAGACAATCAAGCTAGTACGCTATGAGTCAGCAGCCCCTACCTATGTTAAGCCAACGAAGTCCTCTTCATTTCTGGGTCGTTACATGGTGTCTCACACCGAGCCACTTCCAAGTGAAGACCACAGACACACAGCTGCCTGTGACAGCGGATAAAACTGAACAAGTTCTTGGTTGTTTGAAGAAGGCGACGACCGTGTAGAATTTATATAGTTATGGTATTTCACAGTTATCTGTCTACTTGTGGACTGCTGGACTTGACAATATTTGTCTCCCGCTGGATTGCTAGATATTTACTTTACAGCAACCCATTTTCCCCTGTCCACAGGCTAACTAGGTTCAAGCCTGTACTTGGCTGTTCCATAATTTTTCCTTGAAAAATTGGACCATACTCCCCTACAATCCGCAAAGCAAGAAACTTAATTATCCCGTACTAACTACAACACGAAAATAAAATGAATCTGTCAAGTAATTTAACCTGGTAGAAACATGACGTTCATTTCTGCAAGCTATTACGATAAAATAAAAATGCTTGCAATACCTACATTTCATTTACTACAACTACTCGGTACTTCAGCACCCAATTCAATATGTTAATTTACGAAACTAATGTACAGTATAAATGGATTAGAAATATATCCTTTGTAGAATTTTTGATCACTGCACTTTGCATTACTACTTCCTTGGGTAAATATTCCCATATCTTGCCTTTTCGTGCCGAGATAAGCAGCCAACCTTCTTCTCAGTTATACAAAAAATCATCATTGCTAACTGCCAAATGTTAAAAATTTTTTGACATAAATCAACTTGCTTGGTTTTTAACCTTCAAATGAATATGCTGGGAAAGTAAAATTCTCAATTGGTTTTACCCTTATAACTAATTTGAACAGAAAATAACTGGCAGATCCATTTTCCTTGGAACGACTACATCGGATGAGTAATCATTCAAAAGAATAATTTTATTCATTTTTATATGCTGACAGGACGTCGTCATTTTGACATGATTTTGGCATCAAGTAGGACTCCGGTGAAACCATAACAATGAAAACATCAAATAATTCTTTGACAGCCAGTTGACCTAGATTGGGCCGGCATCCTTAGAAAGAGCTATCTATCTCTCTCTCTCTCTCTCTCTCTCCTCTCTCTCTCTCTCTCTCTCTCTCTCTCTCAATATAAGGACACTTTCATCTTTCATCATTATGAAAGAATAGATGACGAAAAAGCAGAGATGAATATCGACTGGGAATTCCAAATGTGTCAAGGATACCGTCGTCTTTCTTTTCATTATCGACATCACCGCCACCATTATCATCGTCCATGCCACTCTGTATCTGCCCCAGGGAATCGACAGCGACTTGAAAAGCCGTCAATATGTCGGTTATTCATCAATTTAAGAGAGAGAGAGAGAGAGAGAGAGAGAGAGAGAGAGAGAGAGAGAGAGAGAGAGAGTTAAGTATATCTTAGTTTACTTAGTTTACCTAGCTAGACCACTGAGCTGATTAATTAATAGCTCTCCTAGGGCTGCGCCCGAAGGATTAGATATTCTTACGTGGCTAAGAACAAATTGGTTATTTAACAACAGGACCTACAACTTACTGTGAGATCCGGACCACACTGAGAAATGAATTTCTATCACCATAAATACATTCCTCTGATTCCTTGTTGGCAGAGTGGGGAATCGAACACGGACCCTGAAATCGGTAGTCGAGCATGTAACCGACTCGTCCAACGAGGAACTAGAGAGAGAGAGAGAGAGAGAGAGAGAGAGAGAGAGAGAGAGAGAGAGAGATGGTAATATACTCACCCACAACTAGCGTACAACCATATATTCGATTTTTTATCAACTGCATGCGAACAGTACCTAAAAACACAAAGGCCAGAGACGCATTCGCAGAACACGAAACAGTTAACTAACTGTTGACTAAAAAATAAATTGTGATTTAGATACACTCCATATTTCCTAAAACAAAAATATATCTGAACTTTAATTTACGATAAAAAGTACATTTCAAAGCAGTATTATAATATAAAAACATTGAAATTCCTTTTTAATGTTCTCTCAGTAAGAAATGGAAAATACTCGTATGTAATAGTTTAGTTAAGAATAAAGTACAAATGAAAACAAAAGTAATTGAGGTTTATTTCTCTCTACAGTTCAACTGTTGTCGATTAAAAGGCGACCCCAGAAACAAAGATCGGGATGTAGCCTCAGGTTAAATGCACAAATAGAAAAGACAGCTGCGGGTGGGGCAAAGACGACCATAGGCCTACGAAGATCTCCTTAATATTAAGGTTCTGTCTCTAGAGATATTAAGGGGAAACTTCTGTAGAGTAAGCCCCTAGGCCTACTGTGTCTTCCATGGCGCCATGGCTTCGCCTCTATTTACATCTGAATACTTTAACTGTAGCTTTTTTTTTTCTTTTTTTTTTTTTGTCGATGGGGTTCTCTAAATCCATGCGATTACAAATACTCTGGTATTCTGGATGACCAGAATTTCAATATCTGAAATGTTTTCATCTTCAGTTCATTAGAATAGCCAACAGTCCCAAATTCCCGGGCTACGTAGAATGACCTTGCATCGGCAGTTCTCGTTTTGATAAAGTGAACGTCTTCGAAAACCGCAACAAATAAGACTGGCAGCCAAGCAGTAACCGCAGTATTCATAGCCATGCAACAAAAATCAAGACCATAAAACCAGAAACAACTCTACTAAACATGTATAGCCATAAAACCAGAGGACAACACAAAGTTAAAATGAAAGTAATATAAACCAATGTATATCTGCACAACGGCTTTAGTGTATAACCAGAATGATTATTTCTGAAGTGAAAACCAAGCATTCAAGGTAAATTAGATGATGCAAAAACCACTACAAATAAAACTAAGCTACAAAGTCTCTACCATCACACTCATGTAACGACGTCCTAAGCCTAAAAACCAAACATAAGGAGAAAGGACGAAAAGTCATGGTACATATACGATACAAAGTCAACTCTTAAAAAAGGCTCCAAAACGGTTGGGCGCATCTGACGCACATGTATGTATGTATACACACCCACGCCGGAGAGAGAGAGAGAGAGAGAGAGAGAGAGAGAGAGAGAGAGAGAGAGAGAGAGGTGGGGGGGAAGGGGGGCGGTTGGCACAGGGTTCGAAGCAATATGAAAATCGGGACGAATCGGATGGAAAAAGGCCGCCCATCACCATATTGGAGTGAGCGAAGTGTTCTGAAATGAGCATTTCCATCCCTTCTGGTCCGACGCTTCCGGGGAAATGCTTCGTACGAAAGGAAACAGGTGCGGAACCTGATGGAAAGACGTTGATGGAACGGAGTGTCGTGCCAGTGATGAATACGCCGACTTTAATGAAGGAGAGAGACGGCGACACCACCAAGAAAAGGAGGAGGACGATGATGATGATGATGGCAGCGAAAATGGTACCGACTGAACAGAAAAACATCATGGCGACGGCGATGGCATCGAAAACATGACGAATAATATTCTCAAATGTTAATAATGATTCTAATGCCGTAATTGTATTACAATAGGCAAAAACTAATAAAATAAAATCTTAACCGTATTACAATGGAATAGGATATATCGAGTAAAATAAAATCTTAATTGTATTGCAATAAGAAATAACGAAAAAATTAAACCTTAATTGTATTGTAATAGGCAGAAATTTATAAAATAAATCCTAAATTGTATTTCCATGGGTAAAAACTAATAAAATAAAGCCTTAATTGTAATATAATGGCAAAAATAATAAAACCTTTATTGTATCATAATAGGCAATAGCGAATGAAATAAAACCTTGAATTTATTACGGTAAGGCAATCATGAATAAAATTAAACGAAAGTACCGAAAACCCCCGAATCCTCTTCCCCACCTCCCTCCCCGTTCATTATTTCAACAACGGCCGAGTCCTTGGAAATGGGCGTTCGCACGAGTCACCTCATTCCGCCCACCATTATATCCGGAGATAAGCGACACCTCACCTGCAGGACTCATTTAGTCCTCCTCAAGATTCCTCAAACAACCGACTCTAAACATCTCTCGTTCACCTCCATCGTCTAACGTTCTCAGGACAGTGAAAGACCCTAAAACGTCTTTTATTGTAGCCATACGAGACTTAAAAGAGAGGCTAACAACATTCATTTAAATCTGTTCCCTTATTCTTGGATCTTTTTTTTTTTATTCTGGGACTTTTTTTTGCTTGTATTTTTTTTATTCTTGGACTTTTTTTCTTGGATCTTTTTATATACTAGGACTTTTTATTTCTTGGAATTTTTTTTATCACAATGGTAGGTCTGTATAGGAGAGGTAGGAACAATAGATGATTGAAAAGAGTGAAAAAGTCTTATTTTTTCATTTATGTCATAGTTATGTTTCTGTAGAGCCATACCCTGCTAAGAGATAATGCTTATGATAAAAGAATAAAAGTATATAAATACATACACACACACACACACACACACACACACACACACACACACACACACATATATATATATATATATATATATATATATATATATATATATATATTGACAGACAAATAGATAATACAGATGTGCATATAGAATATAATGTATGTATGTATGTATGTATGTATGTATGTATGTATGTATATATGTATATGTATATATATATATATTTATATATATATATATATATATATATATATTCAATGCAAGAATTATTAATTATTAACCATCCCACATTCAGCTACTACAGTATAGCCAAACTCAATGATCATCTCCCTTTAAAATCCCCATAACAAAATACTTCGAAAACCGGGGCCTCCACTCCGCATGCAGAAATAATCTTTGATTGAATTTATCACACTAAAAAAATGGGGGGGGGGGTGAGTAATAAAAAAAGTATTCCGAAATATGAAGAGAGCCTCCCCGGCCATAATATGTCACGGAGGAGACAGGTTTTGGGGCTGCCGGCAAAATAACATCCATTAATAACAATATTCGGAAAGTTGATGCCAGAACGAAGGCGAATGGGGAACGTCATGAATATAAATCAACTTGAATTACAAAATACGGATGATTCGGGGAGGTGGTTTGGGGGAGGGGGGGCTATAGGCAGGGTATGCTGGATACTCAGGTCCCCTCCCCTTCTCTCTCTCTCTCCTCTCTCTCTCTCTCTCTCTCTCTCTCTCTCTCTCTCAAGCGATTTGGGATGCAATCGCATAAAACGGCGAGAACCAAAGCTGATTTAAATAAGTGGGAATAGTGAGGAATGCAACAAAAAAAGAACACAACACGGCAAGAGAAGAAGTTGGGGAAAAGGCGCAAGGAGACGATGAGAGAAATGGACGAAAATGTCCGTTTCGGTTATGGTAAAAAAACCGACAAGAGTTTGAAGTTACTGTATTAATTCCACTACACACCATTACAAAGCTATTTATTTCATTTACTAATTAATTATATCTTAGTTTAACCAGAGCTCTCCTAGGGCTGGCCCGAAAGATTAGATATTTTTACGTGGCCAGGAACCAATTGGTCACCTAGCAACGGGACCTACAGCTTATTGTGGGATCCGAACCACATTACATCGAGAAATGAATTTCTATCACCAGAAATAAATTCTTCTGATTCCGCGTTGGCCGAGCCGAGAATCGAACTTAGGACCATCGGATTGATAGCCGAGCGCGAAAACCACTCGTCCAACGAGGAACTAGCTTTAGTTTTCAGCATTGATCAACTTATATTTTCTCATTCATTTCCATCTTTGGTCAGACCGGGTGACTGTCAAATTAACTAAACAGCAAAGATGCACACAGTGCAGATGACACATTCAGAAAATTACCGATAATACTACCCAAGTATTTCAAGTGGAAATCAATATATGAAGGTTCACTGTCTAAATGAACTATTTCTCTAATGTAAAGTTACATATCTGTGTGTATAAATCAAGATTTTCCGGATTTCAAATAGCAACTCTTAATATATATACGTATATATTTTTTTCAACGAACCAGCTCTTTTAACCGTAAAGAGCGTGACAAAACGACCCCTTTCAGGTCTTCCCTTTTGAAATAACGGCCAAAGTACAGTACTCTGCAACGAGAAAGCCAGTCTATTCCCCGGGCGAGCGCGCTTTTTCTACCTCGGGAGATTAGGAGGTGTAACAATGAACAACAAAAGAATGGATTAATATTCCTTGTCACAGGCAGGGCGAGAGCTTTTGTCTCCTTTTGTTTCCGCATCTGTGACCCACGTGCCATTAATGGGAGGGGATACAAAAGAGGAGAATGAATTAGGAATTAATCATGGTGCTCATGGAAATGTTTATACGGACACAGAGAGACTTTTACGGTGGACAGAGGCTTTGGGTATCAGTGAAATTGTTACCAGTCCTTCAAATAAGTAAATGATTCCCACCATTTTACCACTTTTTTTTCTAGGCCCATCCAACATCACTTCTTTACTATAGTCTTTCTTTTTCACCAAAGTAATGTTTCTAGCAAAGCTCAAACTTCTGAAATTTTTATATGTATATGTAAATATATATTATATATATATATATATATATATAATATATATACCTATATATATATATATATATATGTGTGTGTGTGTGTGTGTGTGTGTATATATATATAATGTATGCCAGGTAGATAATTAGGATCGCAAACTGATTACTTATGAACGAATTCTTCCACTCTAAGGACAATACATTTAGCCCTTAATACTAATACTCCCCACACACCTCCCCCTCCATATTCCAGAAACACACACCATGGAATAAATTTCACTGTCTCCCAAATTAGCGTGCTTTTAACAGGCGACCGAGCCAGACGCCAACCGAAATACAAAAGCTAATTAGTAACACGTTACGAGAGAGAGAGAGAGAGAGAGAGAGAAGAGAGAGAGAGAGGAGAGAGAGAGAGAATGTCCGTAACCCAGCAGCAACTGGCCGAGGGCTCATGACGATATCGAGAAGATAACCGACCAGCAGACAGCAGAAACTGACCCGCGCCATGAACTGGTTTGGCAGCGAGGGAAAACTCCACATTCCAACGACGAACAAAAAATATATATAAATAAAAAAAAGTTAATTCATTTTTTTTCACTGCCAAGCGTCTTCAATATCCGTAAACTGTAAAAAGAGTTTCTGCAAATAATAAGGTTAATCGGAATTGAATTCATCCAGCCTATCTATGATATTAACTTTGACCCTTCAACTTGACAGACGAGCTACTGAATATCTCTGGAGGCAAGCATAGAGAGTGGGACTCGATTAGAGCCTGACAATAAATTTAACACTTCGTTCACTCTAACTGATGAGAGAGAGAGAGAGAGAGAGAGAGAGAGAGAGAGCTCTAAAGACGAGTATGCGTTCAGCGGGGTGAAGGGTAGAGCTGATGGGTAGTGTGGGGAAGGGGGGAGGTTAGCTACCACGGTTAACCCAGCCTCCAGTCGCCATGGCAACCACAAACCAAAGAGACGTGACGGAACATTCTCTCTCTCTCTCTCTCTCTCTCTCTCACACACACCATCATCTCCAACCATCTTCAACCTTTATCACAGATAAATCATTAGTTCATTCTCCATGATGCATTTCCTGTGGGTAATAACCGGGCTTATTTATTGCGTCCTTATGGAATGAACCACCTGTTAGCTCTTCTCTCTCTCTCTCTCGCTCTCTCTCTCTCTCTCTCTCTCTCTCTCTCTCTCTCTCTCTCTCTGTTTCAGTATCGTAAATTACGGTACAGAACACTTCTGCAATATAACGCTTCCCGATACCGCTGACGCGGTCCACTGTCATTTACTGTATCACTGTGATAAACTATACCGGTTTCTGTGTCTATAAACCCTTAGCTGGGATTCATACTCCGATAGATTCAGCGGTGTTCAAATTTCATGCGCACTACCATGGATTCATTCTCTATCTATCATAAAGGTTCTAATGTTATTTCCAATTTCCCTCACAAAACTACGGTATGTAAGTATACACACGCATATTTACACATATACACAAAAGAGAGAGAGAGAGAACTCGCCCGCGCGCACACACGCACACACACACACACACACACACGGCTGTAATTCTAGCTTGACTATGCGGATTAACATCTGAAAAGCATTTCCCCCACGAAAAACCCTATCATAATGATTGTTTTATGCTGTTAGATATATAGCCAGTACTTGATAATAATGGCTTTAATGCCTTGAAAGTTCAAAATAACTAGGTTAAAACCATAGCTTCGATATTAAATTAATATTTACATAAACTACTAAAAGCACAACACGTGAGACATCGAAGTATATGTAAACTTTATTTTCACGGCGGTACCATATACCTACACCCACTAACAAGCGAATGCTCCCGAAAATTCTCGTTCAACCTCGGGACAGTTGCTAAAAATCTGATCGACGACGCTCCGATTTCCCGTTGCAATTCCGAAAAGTTCGGTGAGGAGAGCAAAGGCTCAAATAAAACATCCGAGGTCCAACAAAGGGAGGAAAGAAAACACTGACGCAGCAAAGAAATTCCAAAGTTTCCAGAAACTGCCAAAATGCAATTTCCTCCTTTCTGAGAAATTCAATTAAGATGAGACGCAACAGACTGAGGATACACAGACGACGAATTCTATTTCCCACACATACTACAATATGCCGGTACGAACGGGCACACTCCCGCATTGCTATTCGATTTTGTTCTTTTTACTGATTTTTGTCCCTGGCAGGGACGGCTTGCAAATCTATCTATCTATCTATATGTCTATAGTACATTTGCATACATATATACATTATATATATAATATATATATATGTATATGTATACATACATATATA
>NC_087200.1:99481086-99496086 GCF_015104395.2 Macrobrachium nipponense | reverse complement strand
AGAGAGAGAGAAGAGAGAGAGAGAGAGAGAGAGAGACGCTAAATTCCGTTATCTGAAGCAATCAAAAATACTGGAAATCACGAACCCAACTTAGTTCACGTAAAATTCCACTTATTTGTGTTGAGATAAAAATAAAAAATAAAAAACACACATACACACACCCAAAACTACAGTGAATTTCAAGGGACACTTGGACTATCACGAGTGGCCTCACTGGACACTTACGTTTATCTATGCATAAAATGCAATCAAATGCATTTGTTGGAAACACTCCTGAAAAATATAAACGAAAACAGAGATCCCGATACCACGTTACAGTAATACTTCGAGAGGTAGAAGATAGACTTACGGACAGACACGAAAGATGTATAAGATAGGTAAGGATCCAGGCAGACATAAGTGAGACAATATACATGCTAAATAACAGCAGTAAACGTGCACAGGAAATATGCACACACGCTTCTATATATATATATATATATATATATATATATATATATATATATATATATATATACCTATATGTAAATTGTATATGCGTATATATATATATATATATATATATATATATATATAATATATACTATACATATACCTAAATATAATTTTTTCTCGGTGGAATTACATATACTTGCGAAACAAAACAAAGTTCGCCACTGTGTTTACAAACAAACAACGGATATGTAAGTTTTGGGGTAATACGGTAAGTATTAATGTAGAATCCATCCAGTCACACTTTAGTGTACAAACAAGAATCACTTAAGCGCAAAACTGGGAAATTTTCATCAGATGACAACACGGGTAAAAAAAAAAAACATGGCGTCATCCGAGCTCTAGCTTACTCGGGACTCATAAGTTGTAAACATCAAGGTCTAAAGAATACCTTGGTAAACATTATATTCCTAGTAATTTTTAACGTAAATTAAAACGTGCTAAAATCTACGGTCAAACAGAGCCGTGTTTCACCGACGAAAATTATATAAATAAATATTCTATACTTTATTAGAAATAATTTTTCTGTACTGCTTAACATGGATATTATTTATTTTTTTACCTTCTCACTCTAGTAAATAAATCATAAACATCCTCTCTTGACATTTCTGTATCTTTAACTCAACGATAAACTCTTTTTTCAGACCTTTTCAGGCTCTTCCATAGACCTTTCCTATCCCCCCCCCCCCCCCCCCCCCCAACAAAGTAAGTTGTAGGCTTACTCGCCGAGTAAGCAAAAATCTTTGTCCACGTGGACATGAGAAATTAAATGGTTTTTGAATTAATATTTCCAACAAAAGTCGGTCCCAAAAATTTATCGAAGTATATTGATTTTATCGAAGTATAGTTTAATGAACGACACAATAAGTCTTATAAAGAAACATTACTTATACAGGGACAATAGTTGAACGTGAACAGGATTCACCCAGCTTCATGAATATTACAACTACAACTAATCTCGAGAAGAATCAAGAAATTAAACGACGCGCATTATTACTGTTATTATATCCAAAAGTACCCGATTGTTCCACGTATGTGCCACGAGAGAAAAGATCTAAAGTAATATGGCGGCTCAAAAAAAGAAAAATCCACCAATCCAACTTAAAAGCATTGCACGAGCACAACAATAAGTTATATTGGTATCAATACCTAAACAAATCTATTATGAACTTTCTTTGGTAATCTGTAAATCTGCACAACAATAACTTACAATCTGCAAGCTTTCATAGAACAATCCTCTGAATGAAGAATAATCTGGTATAATAGCAGTAAAATATTAATAAAGCAAAATACGACTAAATTCCATAACTGATATTTCACACACACACATTACAAGAAGATAATATATCGACTTTACTATTCATCAGGACTATTCAACAGCACATGAAGTGACCATACAGATCCGTCTGACTTTGCCGACCGATCACTGAATGGACACAATTTAATCATATCTTCGCAGTGTAGAGATTACTGTAGAAAGATATTATCAATTAGAAGGTAAGGTATCAAATAAATTGGAAAGGCTCATTAAAAAGAAAAAATGCAACGCAATACTTTGAAAACAGCTGTGAGACACCTGTATATACACGTGTGTGTGTGTGTGTGTGTGTGTGTGTAACAATTTGTAAATTAATGACCGTAGACATAACGAACGTACAAACATACATACATACAGTAACATCGAGTGCAGTGACCTGGGTGCGCATGCGCGATGGCGAATCTGTGTAAATGTTTCCCAATATAGATTCTAGCCTCCAAAAGTGGACACCAAAATAATTGCGCTCACAAACAATAAGTACAAATACACAGCGGGTGGTTTCCATTGACGCCATGATCATATATAAGGTTCATTGGCTCCAGCCACGGGCCATTAGGCCAGGCCAAGTACACGTAATAGATGCGCATACTCAGCGCTAATGACCTCTCCCGGGAGAAGCCTATAATACACTCACGCATCTGAAGCCTCTAACTCACTTTCAGCCTTCAATGTTTCTATTTACGCTATTCATCACCAGTATGAAAAGCATTATTTTCCCTGTGTGTATGTATATGTATATGTATATGTATATGTATATGTATATATATATATATATATATATATATATATATATTACATCATACACTAAAATATTCAAATATAGTACAACCGAGTACATTAACTTGATAAACTAAAGAGGATACACACTTAGATCTAGATCATAAATTCTATGTCAGATAATTCAAAGCATTCAATAACAAATTTGCTTGCAAACACTTACATACACCGCTTGTTCAAAGCATTCAATAACAAATTAGCTTGCAAACACTTACATACACCGCTTGTCCCTGTCGCCAAGTCTGTATGGGGGTTAACATGAAACATAATACACCTCAAAATAGGAGCGCCCGGAAATAACACAAACCCGCAACGTGCTTGCCAGTGTCCCGCGTTCAAGTCCGCGTGTATGTGCGGCCATGTTACCGTCGAGCGTCCTTCGCAAGCAAGCCAAAGCACAGGAATCCGATATTGAATATTTACGGTTGGGTGTTCTCCGATACGGAGGGGAAATTAGTCTGCAACAAAGGACATTGCGTGTTACGATACGATTATGTAAGGAGAGAGAGAGAGAGAGAGAGAGAGAGAGAGAGAGAGAGAGAGAGAGAGAGTCTCTTGAGCCACCTCCTCGAGCGACTTGATTACTCATTTCACCTTAGAAGACTCCATGTTGGCATTACAGATGATACCCTTCTCAAGAGATGTGTGAGGGGAAGTAAAGTAAACTCAAGTCAGATTACGTAAGTAAGACCACCGAGAAGAGGAAAAAAATACCACTAAGTGAAATAAAGCTGAGATCGGACGGGAAACCCCTTTTATGAGAAAAGAAGACCATTTTATCAAAAGGGAGAGGAGGAAGGGTGCCAGCCAAACCTTCAATGACTACACAAGGACTGACTATCAAAATAACTTCAATTTGGGGTCAAATATCTGCCAAAAAAACATTTTATTTTCGACCTAAAGAGAGGCACAAGAAAACTCTATCAATTACAACCATACATTAAAAGGGGGAAAAGGAAAATGCGTTGTTTAAAAATTGGGAACACCTACTATACAAAATTGGGGAATGAGAGCAAAATACAAAGGTTAATCTCAACTTCACTCACAATGCAAGTAATGAGGAAGAAAAGTTAAGGATAAATTAGCTGCTGAATTTCTGTTAAATCCCATTGAATAGACAGACCCCAAAAACACATGTTACCAACACAGATGAAAAGCCAGAAATAGGACAAGAGCTTCAGCTCAAACTATCAGGCACTTAATTTCCAGGTCAAGTGTGAGAGAGAGAGAGAGAGAGAGAGAGAGAGAGAGAGAGAGAGAGAGAGAGAGAGAGAGAGAGATCGTAGAAATTTGAATTTGAATAAGGATATACTAATATAACTTCCGTTTCCTAGAAACAGCAAGAAAATGAGCAAATAAGATAGAACAATAAAAATATAAAATGGAGTACAAGTCTACCGACATCCGCCTACAATATGCAACCCAATTCCAAAATACAGTAATATGAACGAACCCAATTAACATTTTCAATCCCAGTCATGCGCAGCGAACATTCAGGTGTTACAAAATACAAAAGATCCATTACAATCCAAAATGAATACTGCGGTCTTCGAAAAAAGAGGGAAGCAGCGCAAATGAATTCAGGAATACGGACATTCTTGTACCGCCTATGGGAAGGGAAAAACAACAGAAAGCGCCGGTTTGACCAAATTCCGATATTTCTCTGCACATCCCACTCAAGTGATGTGCACTTTCCGATGGTGCTCAAAGATATCGAATTGAACTGAATAAAGAATTTAGGCCAAATGCCAAGCACTGGGACCTATCAGGTCATTCAGTGCTCAAATTGAAACCGACAGTAAAAGGTTTGAAAGGTGTAACACGAGGAAAACCTCGCAGTTGCACTATGAATCAACTGTTAGGAGAGGGTGGAATGAGAATATAGAAGGAAGTACAGTAAAAAGAATGCAAGGGGTTGCAGCTATAGGGGCCGAGGGCACGCTGCAAAGAACACTAAATCCCCTACTGGCCTCAAAGATATCGGTGAATGTATTCTTACAGAAGTCTATCCGTTCTGTTTGATATAATAATAATAATAATAATAATAATAATAATAATAATAATAATAATAATAATAATAATAATAATAATAATAATAATACAATTTATTTTAGCTAAAGGCCATATACATGGAATATACAAAGTAGAGACAATACACACAATCTAGATACAAGAGATCTTTTAAGATATAAGTAATCGAAATATTTTAAATTTTTTTTCGTTTTAATCATAATGAGCATAGGGTAACTGACAGTACACATTTTTCGTAATAGAAGAAACACCATGTTAACCAAATTGCTGTATAGTTCGCTCACACGAATTCTTTCGTGTTCTGAGGTAGGAAGCTGAAGACACTCAAACCATCTTGGATTTCACAATATTCAAATAAGCGAAAGCCTCGAGAATGCTGGTGGCTATTCTCAAAACCGCTTTTTGCTCAGTTTACGAAGAGGAAGGATCTCTCTCTCTCTCTCTCTCTCTCTCTCTCTCTCTCTCTCTCTCTCTCTCTCTCTATCTGTGTGTGTGTGTGTTAGCCTTTAACCCATTTAATGGTTTCAATTGTTGCAAATCGATTAATACACACTTTTACACAAAATAAAGGTAAATTCCTAGATATCCAAATAGGAGCCATATCATCATCTTATATCCGTAGCCAGAACAAACATTGCTTCTTTCAATAACCGCCTAAGATAATATCCAATTCCACACAGGTGAGTGCCCCGACGAGGTAATATTCCACCTCTCTCTCTCTCTCTCTCTACAGATTACATGTGTATCGCGTTGAAGCGAGAACTCTCTCTGGCTTGATATACAATGCGTACGTAGCCTCCGAGGCCATTCAGTGAAATGATAAACCTCGCTACACCTTTTTAGAAGAAACAGGGAACCCAAAAGCTGTCCCTCTCCTCGAGTGAACAATTGTTCTGTTGCCGACTCGAAACCCTGTGAGTTTAATCATAGGGCTGATATCTGAACACTTTTGGTCCAAATTAAGTCTCAACACAAGAAATTATTCCTTTCGCGTTTAGATGTGACTTTTTTATCACTGTTATTATTTAACTCTTCTTGTAATATCGAGAATTTCTGCTATTTTACCTATTCAATATGTAACTCAATATTCATTGACAATATAAAGGGTCACTTGCGCTTTTCTTCAAAAGATACGAATATTTCAGAATTTCAAATTTCAACTTCCCTAAACAAACTTATTTGGTATCGTTATTATTACTATCTATGCCACGAAATAAAGGTCCTCTCAACTACAACGGCTATCTCTGCCAGCAGGAGGAGGTAAGAAAGCAAAAAGAAAAAGAAAAAAAAACTCCTACCTCGAGAGGAAAATGAACATATTTATTACTTGAGAGAATTTGGTCATCCTTCAAAGACTTTCTTCCGACCAAACTGTCTGAACATTTACGAGCTCTTAAAACCCTGATTGGAAGCCATTTGCTTTTCTCGCTCCGAAGAGAGAGCCATGGTCTTTTAATTTGACTTTCACGATGGACAAATTGAATTATAACATGCAACCACGACATAGTTCTCTCTTTCTCAAATAACTGCAGTTATCACCAAACAGTAATAATAATTTACGTATTACAACATTTTCTGATTTCATGATTATTGCGAAGTTGATTGTTTTAAATTTCCGTATGACCATCAGAGCCACTATCCTCATTTTGTATCTTGCCTTAAATGCAATGTTTTTGTTGGCGCTTCCTTTCCAAAACAAAATATGAGATTCCAAACATTTTCATGTTTGAAAACATAACCATAGAAACTTAGTGAATGACAGGACATGCATTTTGGGTAGGTACGTTGAAAATAGGATACGTGAAGTCTGTCCATGAATGACCTCGCCGCCTTTTTAACTTTGCCCCCTTCAAGAACAGAGTGTTCGTGCTTCATACAGGTAGTCCTGTACATACAAACCAGTTCCGTTCCGAGAGCTGGTTTGTGAGCTGAATTGGTTTGTATGCTGAACAAAGTTAGCGTAGGCAACCACCATAGTAGTTAACTTACTGCCTGTAGCACATAGCGGCAATGAAGTTTTCTATCAAGAAAATGTCATCTTTTTACAGGGAGTTGATAATAAACAATAATAATCTGTCCTATTTCCTTGAAAGAGTGCACATGAAATACACGGAATAAAGTTTATATATCCCCTATATCATACAGACATGGGTGGTTTGTACGTCTGAAAGTGTGTCCAGACGGTCTGGACATTTACTGCGTCACCTTTCCTCTACGGCGATTCTGCTTTTGGAGTGACGCCCATTCCCTCAATAAACAGGCCAAATGGTAAATTGTTACCAGCCTTTCCTCAAACCGAAATTTAACGTAGATAGGTACACAGATTTCCAAACAACTGAATATAGTACCGAGGAAAATAAACTGCTATTGGAAGCTGCAAAGTAAACACGAAATATCTCGTTTGTTCCAACTGGCCTCGCACAATGGCAGGGCTGGAAGGGGAGAGGCGACGGCCCCACAATGCCCAGGCTTCAGTCCTTTGAAGTTTTCTTATTGATTTCGACCTGGACCTATAATGGATATAAACTGAAACACCTACAGAATTAGCCTGGATCCGCAGAGTAATTTATAGGTTCCCACTGAGGAGGAGGAGGAGGAGGAGGAGGAGGAGGAAGAGGAGGAGGAGGAGCTGCAAGCTGAAAGAAGGTCCAGGATACTAACGAGAAAACCATTAATGACATAGAGGGTTAGAACTGAAAGACTGGCCTATGGCGAGACAAACTCAAGTTATTCAAGTAGGGATATACAACAAAAGTGAGCCTGAGAAGGGCATCAGAATTAATGAAGAAATTGGACAATTAAAAACATCGATATTTTATCACATTTAAGCTAAACACACACTAATGACCTTTGCTACCTATAAACAGCGATCTTCATCTCTATAATACTAACAGTCTGCCTGTGTTCTAAAAACTGCACAACACACGGGATACTTGTAACCAATAAGGCATTAAATTTACTAAGGACAAGATCCCATTATATTTCCATCTTACCTTATTTTCTCTTCTGTTCCTTCAAGTTTGGGTTAAAATAAGTAAAAGTCTGAACGATCCGTCTACTATGAAACTAAAAACTTGGAAAATTAAAAACCTGACAAATAAGAAATCACAACTTACGAAACCGATACTTGAAAACCTAACGTGAAAAATTTTACCAAAAGAAAGAATCAAATGAGTAGCAGGACGAGTGCCTGCACACACTGATAAGAGTAGCTCAGCCCACGAGTGACCCATCAGTCCCCCATCACGTGACTGTCACGACCGCCGAAATGAAGCAGAAGTCTGAGCTATTGGAAGGCATTCGGAGGCACACTGCGGTTAGAGCAGCGGGGTCGAACGCCAAGGCAGCGGCACTGCTGCTGTCACGAGTTTAACAGCGCCGCTGGTGGTGGTGTTGGCACTGCTGCTGCTGCTGCTGCTGCTGCTCCTGCTGCTGCAGGAAAAGCTACATACAGTTCGTGTCCTTCTTTGCCAGGTGATATTATTGATGTTACAGTGGCTCCCATGAGCAAGGTCAAAGAAAAAATGGCGCTTGCTGACCCTAACAGTGTCGACAGCTTCGCGCTGAAATCACGCCATTATCCTCCGATCGATGCGGCGAATATAAAGTATTTCCTGGTTTTATTCAATCTTATATGGCAGAAATCTCCAATTAGGAAGGAATGGGAAGAGAGCGAATGAATACTCACGAAAGGTGTTGCCTAAATGTAAAAATCATTTTCTCCAACTAGATGCCTGCACATATTTTCATTCAATGTTTTCTTGAAATTTATTTCAAACCAAACAGAAGCTTTTCCACAGTTGAATTAACTTCAAAGGCGTTATATTTCAAAATTAATAATACTGTTCGAAATCAGTCAACAGATTGTCAATTAGTCAAAAACTTCTGGACGATTCTTCGATTACTTGTCAATAAGACATTAACCTCTTAGCTGACCTGACCCTCCAAGCACATGTCTATTAAGCAAGAGATTACATAAAACTTCAACAAATTAATAAAGATAAAAAAAATCAAATTCTATGACAGAGTAGAATATAGAATTTGGGCCAAAGGCCAAGCGCTGGAACCTGTGAGGTCATTCAGCGCTGAAAGGGAAACTGACAATAAGAAGGCTTGACAGGTGTAACAGGAGGAAAACCTCAAAGCAGCTGCATTCTGAAACAAGTTTTAGAGAGGGAGGAAAGTCAGATGAAAGAAAGAATATGAACGGAGATACAGTAAAAGGAATAAAAGGATTTTCAGCCAGGAGAAGGAGTCGCCGCTGCAAAGAGCTTCAGTATTGCCTCCATGAGGTGCGCTGGTGGCACTACTTCACTAAGGTAAGCCTTCAAAGCCTAAATGAAATGCAAAACTTATGGCCAACATCATGAACATAAAATTACACTTTAATAACCAGTGATTCAAACTTGGTGCAACTGGCGCTTCAATGCACCAAAACTGAACAGGAATTAAAAACTTCAAAATAACTTTCAACAAAAAAAAATTCATTAACCAAATTTCGATGGACACGACGTAGATGAAGTCAGGATTCTCGGAATATCAAAGAAGATTATTCAAAACTTCAAAATTAAATCATAAATCATCTAAGCACTGCCAAATAACCTAAACGCTGTATAGAAAACTCTCCAACCGGAAAGTGAGCACAACCAAGGAAAGCTTTGAATAACTTTAGAATAATTTTCGAGTCAAGTGGCAGGTCAAGCCTGTAATGACTCGTGACCTTTTCCCTTAACGTCTCTTCTTCAGCGGTACATTTGATCCAGTTACCGTGACAACATGGAAAGGACGAAGTCTATACTGACCTGGGGCTATTTCTGTGAATAACGACTCAACTCCACATGTGACTTTCGAAGAAAATATTCTATACTAATGATGAAGACCGAACGTTTACACCAAAGTATTTTCCTTCCTTAGGAACTATGGGAAAGGTAACATCCCAACATTCATTACTTTGCTGAATACAGAGCATCTCGTTAGGCTAGGAAAGATCTGCCTTTGCAAACCAAATAAAATCACAGCACAGCCACGAACTCTCTGCACAGCTTCATGAAACACGACTTTAAGTAAATTTTCTCAATAAAACCCGGACTGTGACCCAGGAGGTAACGTAGTCCGTGTAATGGAAGAATGATGCAGCCCCCTTCGGGGGAATGAAATCAATTCACAGCGGTCCGGACGCCGCCATTACCTTCAGCTCTTTATTTTTCTTTTCTTGGTCATTTTCCAAAATAAATGACTCCATAACTTACTGAAGAGAAATGGGATCACTCATATAAAATGTATATATATATATGTATGTATGTATGTATATATATACATGTATGTATATGTGTATATGTGTGTGTGTATATGTATATATATATATATATATATATATATATATAAAGAAAATATGCACAAGAGGTAAATCATTTTTAGCAGAAAATCATAGATATAGAAGTGCATGAAAAAACACCCATTTTGCATACATACATTATACATATAATATATATATATATATATATATATATATATTATATACTATTATATATATATATTATATATATATATATAGTATATATATACAGTATATATTATATAATATATATATATATATATATATATATATATATATATATATTATATATATATATATATGCAAAATTGTGTACTTGCATGCATGCCTGTATGGATGACTCTCTGCAACAATAATTTTCTTTTAACTCACATTCCATTTCTTTTCTTTTAATTTTTCTCTTATCATAAAAGGTATGCAATAACTAAGACACAGTCTGACTTTTATTTTCTATTTCCCCGTCTTAAGATAAGCCGTATTTATGACTACGGCCACCAGAAAATTTAAGCTGAGAGAGAGAGAGAGAGAGAGAGAGAGAGAGAGAGAGAGAGAGAGAGAGCCCTTCAGTAAAATATGTCATCCAGTTGGGTTCCTCAAAAGCTAATTCAAATGTACAATTTGAATTGGTACATTTTCCCCGTGGAGAAGTTCTCCACATGAAAGCTTAAGAACATAAGCAACTTGACCTTAATGTCACTCATAATACCAAACTTTGCTTATGAATGACATAAACTCCAATACTAATAAAGAACACAGTAACAAGAGTTCCGTGCTGTGTACATATTCACACAATTACCTGAGAGTAAAAATTTCAGTTAAAAATATCTTTGTCAAAATGCAACGTTATAATCAAGAGCTTCATTATGAAAAAACAAATACACACGCTCACTCACTTCTAAATATGCATGGCACATTTTTGCATATTACTGTAATGTGGACGTGCGAAAATAACAGCACTACTCATGAAACATTCGACACATTACTACATTTGTTTCTGACACGCATGTAAATGACTTGACCAGTCAGCCAAAACAGAATGCTTAATTTCATACTTGTGTGAACAAATGAATAAACGAACGTGTTCATTGGAAAAAAAACATTCGTGTGTACGTGTGTGTATGTATAAACAAATGTTCATGAGAGAGAGAGAGAGAAAGAGAGAGAGAGAGAGAGAGAGAAGAGATGGGGGGAGTGTGTGTTTTGAGAGGCTCCCAAAACCACTGCAGTGGCGGAACCACCCCGTCAGTGGGTGTGGAAGGCAGCTCTTACATCGGCTGATGCTGGAGAGAGAATGCGGGAGGAGGGGTTTTGGCAGTAAAAGGGAAGGGGAATGAACGCATAAGAAAGCAGGTCTTTTGTTGGATAAAAAAGAAATATCTAAATAGGACTGAGGAAACTGAAACGATTCCATACGGGGAGCTTTGCCGTGGAAAAACGAGTTTGAGCAAAACTACTACTAGGTCTACTCAACTGGCAACTGGCGGGAATTGAAGTAATGAAAAAGGAGGGAGGGAGGGAGAGAGGAGGAGAAGGAGAGAGCACCGAGGACACTGTAGGGAAGGAGGCTTGAGGGAGATCTGAAGCGAGTGTTTGGCATTCGTGAGAGTCATGCGTGATGTGCAGGCACAACTGATTATCTGAGAGTGACCCTCAAGAGCGTGGACGTTGCTATCTCAAGGAAAGCAGATAATGATGAAGATGCGAAAGGCGGCGGTTTCCATAGAAGGAAATCAAATCGAACGTAACAAAGAATATGGAATGAAAGAATTAAGAATTATTACAAAAAATAACAGGAAAATATGCTAGATGAATAAAAGACGGAATAGACACGAAAACATATATGATAGCTTGTACATGCAAAACAAAAGCACTGCGACATTCTACCCATTTGAGCAATAGACTCAATTTAAAATTTCCGATAAAAGGCGAAATTTCTCAATGCAAACAAATACAGTTCAGCATATTACCCACCTACGCATTTGAACCATTTCAACTTTCGGCTTTGCCTTCTATCGCATCTAAACTTTCAACCCGAATGAACAATACTGCAGCAGTTCCAAAGCGTCCCCTCATTTCGGACAACGGATTGCAAGACGGACCAGAACTAATTCCGCAAGGTTACGAAGGGTCAGCTGTGTCACACAAGCGCCCACCGTCACTTGCCTCATGTCAGAAACTGGGTCGGCTCAGGCCAAGTTGGAATAACTAGAATATATTGGCATAGCCTACTTCCATAGTTCCCATTTCTGTTGTCATGAAGCACGAGAGAGATAGAGAGAGAGAGAGAGAGAGAGAGAGAGAATGATAAATATATACATACTGTGTATATATATATATATATATATATATATATATATATATATATATATATATATATATATATATATATCTATTTGTATATCCAGATAGATATTATATATAATATATATATATATATAATATATATATATTTATATATTTATAGTAATATATCTATATATATATATATATATCTATTCTGGATATACAAACGAAAAAAGTCTCTCTCTCTCTCTCTCTCGTCCCCCCATTCTCCTTCGTATATCTATATATAATATATTATAATATATATAATAATTATATATTAATAAATATTATATAATATATATATATACATATGTGTGTGTGTGTGTATGTGTGTGTATACACATATAATTAGTAAAACGAGAGAAAGTGAAAGAGAAAGAGGGAGAACATCTCCTGCAAGAGAGGCCAAGAGAGAGAGTGCGGTTTCTCACCACCAACGATCCATTATGAGCGAAAGAATCTGACTGGCTGTTGTACGTAACCTTGGTTTAATTTAATAGGCAATGGTACTGAACGAAAATAACCCCAAAAGAGCCAACCACTTCTTATCTGTCTCTTTTTTACGGTTGCACAAACGCATAAAAATACAAGCTATATTTTACGCTGACAAATTGACCAACGTCTATGTTTGTGTAAATACTTATACATTATAAGCATATACGGGTATGTAAATTGGTTATGAATATATAGTGTTCCTCTTTATAAAATAACAAAATCTCAAAACAGAAAGGCTACGTTTATAAGTTACCACTTACGTACAAATAAGTTATTTATAGTACAGAGCTTCAAACTAAAGTGCCAGAATTCCACATTTTAATGAGAGAGAGAGAGAGAGAGAGCAAAACTTTAGGTTATGTACTAATGGAAAGATAAAGATACAAAACAGAAAATTTTCATTAAAAATGAACATATCAAATCGGATGATGATGATGTTGATAGCTGTGAATCCTTGTGCATAGAAATAAAATACTTTGCTTATGATGCAGTATTCTGCAACATACCCTGGTAACGCTGCAGGAGGAAATAAGATCAAATTATGAACAAATTTCATTTCAAGAATGTCTAAAAAGTGTTTCCCATCCCTCGTGCTATGAAATAAAAAATTAAATACTTAATAGCGACAAAAAATACATGAACTGACATCAGCATACCAAAATAAATACACATATGAGAATACACTGTGTAAGGTGGGGACATGCATTTTCTTGAAAAGGAAAAATATGCATAATATATATATATTATATATATATATATATATATATATATATATATATATATATATATATATATAAAAGCATGAATACGTTTCACAGTGACAGCGAGCGAACGCGTTAGTAAGATAGAGGGTATCATATGATGAAGACAGCTGTCTCTACTCCTCATCGCGTAGGAAGAATTGGATTACGGTACCAGATGTGAGAGAGAGAGAGAGAGAGAGAGAGAGAGAGAGAGAGAGAGAGAGAGAGAGAGAGAGAGAGAGAGACTGGAACCAGTTAATGCTTTCCCTTCACGCCCACGTTATCGAAAAGTTAGGACTTGAGGACGTAACCATGTAACCGTAACCGGGTCATCGCAGCCGACATTGCTTGTGTGTGGCGGACTGTTTATTAAGTTTTTTGTGGAAAATGTTTTGCAAAATACTCCAGAACAACTGTAGATTGGTGACGGTAAACCTTGGTACAGTTGGAATGCTTAAGTTTTGCTCTCTCTCTCTCTCTCTCTCTCTCTCTCTCTCTCTCTCTCTCTCTCTCTCTCTCATATTTATATATGGAATTCAGGCATTTAAGAAGGCTGAAGATCTTTGTTATGTATATATATAGTTTATTTGTACACAAGTGGTAATTTTCAAACGCAGCCTTTGTGTTTTGTTTTGTGATTTTGTTACTTTATCTAGAGAAAAACTATGTACTCGTAACCAATTTACATACCCGCATGTGTACAAAATGTATTTATGTACCCCAACATACACATTTGTAAACAGATAAACACCGATAAATAAAGCTACAGGCCAAGGGACTACACCAAAAGCCAAGAAAACAAACTAAGGATTCGCCTAAAACCAGACACGAAGCTCAGACGAGCTCGACAGACAAGCGCCAAAGAAGCGGCGGAGAGAGAGAGCGAGATGAGAAGAGGCGGTTTCGTTCCCAGACGCTCAGCGACAAGACGCCACATCAGAACCGCCTTCCCATTATTGTAATTGTAGGAAGGATTTTTCACACGCTACCACGGCCACATTCTCAGTCATCATACGTTTATTCTCATATATATAATATCCTTTCACCCTTTTAAGGGGTGACACCACTCCCCTTCAAAATGCCCTCCTTTTCAGGACGACTGCTACCAGGTCGTTCTGCGATGCCCTCCTTCCACCGAACGGTATTGATCATCATCGGGTCTAACGCCAGTGGCCATTAATCCATTTAATACCACTCCTTCATTAACCAGTTAGGCCTCGGAAGCCTTCCTTTATTCCGTTTCTGAGAACAAGAACGACTCTCTATTGAATTTATCTGTTCATCAAAATAACACTTTCGTACAAGATGGCGTCAGCCATGAAGCTAGCGAGGATGACGTCACCCAAGCGCCATCCTTGTTCAGTTCCTTCTGTCTTGAATAGTTCGCTGTTGGCAACAGGAGCTAATCACTGGGTAAAGAAAATTCAAATTAATTTCTTATTAAAACACACTGACAACTGTCTGCATAAAACACACACCTATTT
>NC_087200.1:99471086-99478586 GCF_015104395.2 Macrobrachium nipponense | reverse complement strand
TTTCCCTTAAATAGATTCTGTCTTTGTTATGAGACTGTGAGCAACAGAGAGCGTTGAACAAATAGTGAGAGGAAGGAAGGATGTTAATATCTCATAGGGCACAGCAACTTTAAATTCTCTCTCTCTCTCTCTCTCTCTCTCTCTCTCTCTCTCTCTCTCTCTCTCTCTCTCTCTAAAGGAGAAAAAAAAACTTAGGAGACCCCCGAAGGAAAAGAAAAGAAGCGAACCATTTAAGCTAATGGAAGGTATGTGTGAAAAAGCTTTCATTTGCGTTTCCAGACAGCGCAATCTCTCTCTCCCGAGAGAGGGCAATTCCCCTTAATCCCGATCCTTTCTCGAGAAGGGAATTCACTTACTCAAGACTTCAAACGGGAAATAACGTTACTACGAGACAACCTGAAGAAACAAGTAAATAATGCGCCAAAGTTTCGTCGGCGCAGTCGAGTTTTCTCTACACCGTATAATGATTGCTGCGTGAAACTTTCAGCCGCGAGCCGGTCGTGGCATGTTTTGTTGGTACCTATAGCGGTGCCAGACGCACGATCATGGATAAGTTTAACGTCAAATAGAATAAAAACTTCCGAGGCTAGTGGGCTGCAATTTGGTATGTTTGGTGATTGGAGGGTGGATGATTAACATACCAATCCGCAGCCCTCTAGCCTCGATAGTTTTTAAGATCTGAGGGCGGAGAGAAAAAATGCGGACGAACAGACAAAGCCATCTCAATTGCTTTCGTTTACAGGAAACTAAAAAAGGGGCGAACGAAGTCGCCAAATGTTATTCTATAAGTGGGTACTTTCGCTAATGACGCAATTGCGGGCCTCGTTATTCGCAGGCATGATAGAAAGATCAGCCACGGTAATGAAATCATTACCACCGGCCGCGCTAACCCCGACTGTCACACTTTTACCAACATTTTCATAATTCATCGTTCCAATTACCACGAGAGCACCAAAAGCAACGAGTGGACTGATGTGACGAGATAATGTTTGGTAATGCAATTCTCGTCGTACTAAGAAACAACTACAAACAGATCGCAAATTATTCCAACGGAATCTCCGTATCATCAATATTGATTGACGTTATCAACAGTCAATTTCTCCTAATTATTGATGGATGTTGCGTCGCAATAAATGTCGCAACGTCAATATTGCTGTCAATAAATCATGGAAATCAGGCTAAAAATAATAACGAAAGCCATACGGGATATTGGGAGTGGCCGAAGATTTACTAATTTACAGAATTCTTCCAACGAAAGCACACATGAGACGACGATGATTTTCAATAGTGAAAAGCAAGGTAAAACCTTACTTCAAACCTCTCTCTCTCTCTCTCTCTCTCTCTCTCTCTCTCTCTCTCTCTCTCTCTCTCTCTCTCTCTCTCTCTCTCCAGTGTTCGATCTCAAACCACATTAAGGAGGAACGACAAAACCACGTCCTAAAAGCCCAATGGCCTCTTTTTAACCTAAGCAATAAAATGAAAAATACTTAGCTGTCAGTCGAATATCGTGGGTTCCTTTTGGAGAGAGAGAGAGAGAGAGAGAGAGAGAGAGAGAGAGAGACTTCTGTGTCTGTTTGTCCGTAAAATCTCAGGCTATGGAAAGGGTGTCGAAGAATTATTCCTCATCCCGAAACCAATCATAAGATATAGAATTCTGTCTATGAATAAATACACAATTTACGATGCATAAACCTTACAGTAATAATAAAACTAATATTCTGTTTGAACTCAAGGCAGTATAGATGGAATATAGATAACATAGATGCATGAGATAACATGACAAGTATGATATAATCGGCCATACCCAAATAGTTGCTGAAGAATATAAACAGTAGTACTCATAATAATGGTAATGACAGTAGTAATAACATTGAGAACAGCAGTACAAAAGTAAAAAAAACTATAACAATTAAACATACAATATGAATACTATTAATTTCCAGAAGTTGGGTCCAGAGAGCTAAAATGGGAAAATTTAAAATAGCAAAACTACAGAGGTATTAGGCACAGTAATAATAGTAATTGCAAAAAACAAAATATCAATAATAATAATAATAATAATAACAACAATAATAATACTATTAATGGCAGAGTCTGCAGATGTCACTCCCTAACTGCAGAAATGGAGAATAAGTTATTTAAGGAACAAACGCCTCACTTTCCCATCTTTCCCACAATTTAGATCTTCTTGCCTCACTGCTCAGGACGCGTTGTATGAGCGAATTGCTGCTGTTTCTCAGTCGGGTGATCAGGCTGGACACAGTTCGCCTAACAATGATTTTTTTAAATTATCCAGACAGTTTCCTATGAACATCTGCGTCGCGGAGTGGTAGCGATGGGTGTTTGCGAGGCGTCTCAGCATGTCACTGTGAACAACAATGATACGTCTCATGGTCTCTCGGGTGTAGTTCGTTCAAAGGGAACTGTAGCATTACGAAGGGAAGAGCAGCAGTTTCGTCTCGGTGACAGAAGGCAAGCCTCCTTGCAATCATGTTGCCAGTTGCGCAGAGTTTACGACGCCTCTGTTCTGTCTGCCGAATCTTTTTGGTCGTCCGTGATAATGTGGCCCAAACACGGAAATTCATGTACGAATTCCGGCCGATGATGTCCTAGGAAACTTTGTGATTCTGCAATATACTTAAGCGATCTCGGGAGCAGCGACATTCTCTGGGTCATGGTTTCGTTGTATAGGATATTCAAATTCCTCAGCATATTGGCGGCAAGTGTCGATGAGTGGCTGGAGACCATACCGTCGGCGTAAGATGTTGTTTATTGTTATTTCGTTGACAGTGCATCTGATTGGGAGCGAGTTCAGTTTGACATTCAGGGGTATCAGTGTACGTATTAAACAGATCTAAAAAAATAATATACACCGGAGTGAAAATTTAAATGAGTAAACACAGAATAAATAAATAAAAAGACCCACTCCTCTGAAAAAGGCCGCCTCACTAAAACAGCAAAAAGTAAATAAATGCAGATCAACAACGACAGTCAGAGCCGGAGGAAAAGGGCTAGGCAACTGGGCGGAGGGGAGGGACGGGGGATGGGAGAAGGACTTATACGTCATCCACATTGAATGATTCTCTTCCTGTGGTCCTAAGTGGATTTCCTCAATAACCCACCCCCAAACCACGCAACCACCCATCCACCACACCCCCGCTGAAGCCCCTTATCCCTAAGTCAACATCCTTTCCATAATACCGTCCTCTGAAACATCACTAACATCCCTTATCCACTATCCTGATCTCTATCATAAAATCCCCAGGTTTCAAACAAGCCTCAAACATCAAAATTACAGAACTGGATGAAAATGTATTATAACCAATTACAGCAGGCAAAACTTCAGTCACGCACTTACAATCATCATACGTTTACTCACAATCTCAACTGTTAAAAATAAGCACATTCTTCTCTCTCCTCTCTCCTTGCATCTCTCTCCCTCTCTCTCTCGTTCTCTCATCCTCTCTCTCTCATAAACATACGTGTAAGTATGTATGTAGTGATAAATACTTTATTATAATATATATATATATATATAATATATAATATATATATAATATATATATATATATGTATATATATATATAATATATATATATATATATATATAATATATATATCTATATATATATATATATATATATATATATGAATATTATCACATCGAACCGTGATCCATTTATATATCAATTCAAGCTACAAATGTCCTTTAATATCTAAATTCACTTTACCTCCCAAATGATATATTTTTCATATATGTACCGAGGGGAATTTTTTAATTGATAATAATTTCGTCCCCCATGGGATCGAACCACCGTCCAAGTGGACGGGGACGAAATCAGGACAGTCCAGTTGACGCTATCCAACTCAGCCAAGCAAGACGACGCAATAAAGTTCATATCGATTCTGACCTTACAAATCACCCTGAACCTGGGTGCTTTCGTAATTAGAATCGATATGAAACCCGTCTACCATGTTGCCAATTCCCCGGCCTATTCGAGGGCGTTTGACAGCACGTAGCCTTTTGTTATGAATAATTATCACATCGAACCGTGTTCCATTTATATATCAATTCAAGCTACAAATGTCCTTTAATATCTAATCACTTACCTCCCAAATGATATATTTTTCATATATGTACCGAAGGGGAATTTTTTAATTGATAATAATTTCGTCCCCCCATGGGATCGAACCACCGTCCAAGAATCAGCCAACATTTGTAGCTTGAATTGATATATATATATATATATATATATATATATATATTATATATATATAGATAATATATATATATATATGATATAATAAATATATATAAAGTTCCTACAACAATAATGAACGCATTAAAAACTTGTAGTAACTGACGACCAATTCATCAAGTTCACAAGCAAAAGCTCTTTCTTCTTCAGCATTAAGTTAATAAGATGTTGTGCTGATTGCAAATCTGGAACGCGCGTGGAAGGTAAACACAGGAACTCAACTACTGGAACGGTCTTATTGCAATGCTTCCTCAACTGCATTTTACGAAGCAGTTAAGGAATAGAATGAAACTTCGGCACTCCATTCAAATATAATATCAGCAATGAAAATAGTAAAGAGAAGAAAGTAGACACCCTCTAAGTGTGTCCTGTTGAAAAAGATGGCTGCATCTTGCGAATTAATCTTATATGGATTCTTCTCAATTTTCCTTATGAATCGAGAAAGAGAAACGAATCATACGGAAAACTGAGGAGACTCAATAAAACACAGTAATGCTACTAAAATCCAACATTCAAAAACTTCATTAACCATAAGAGCAAAATGATTAAGGTAAATACGAAATACAACAATTCATTTTTCAAAATGTTACTGACAAGTGATATAAAATACACTTCAAAATGCAAGTTACAGGATTCGCTCTGCACCTAATCAAGCTATGCAAGCGAAGGAAAAGTAATCCTAAATCACTGATACAGGTCCAACTAACCTAGCCAGTACGTAAATTTAAAGATTAAGGTCAATACGTATGAAAGTTGAAAAGATATATATATATATATATATATATATATATATATATATATAATATATATATATATATATATATATATTATATACGTGTGTGTATGCATTAAGATACTAATGTTCTTTATATCCAATTCGCTCTACCTCGGAATTTATATATTTTCATACATCTCGGAATTTATATATTTTCATACATGTTAATCGAAGGGGAATTTTTTAGTTGATAACAATTTCGTCCTTCTGTGGATACGAACCAGCGCACAGAGGAGGAAGGTCTTCAGTCAGTAAAGACGTCACTTAAGTCCTGATTTCTCCTCTGTGCGCTGGTTCGAATCCACGAGAGGACGAAATTACCATCAACTCAACTTCCCCTCCGGTTAACATACATAAAAATATATAATTCCGAGGTAGAGCGAATTGGATATTAAGGACATTTGTAGCTTAATTCATGTATATGAATAGCGGTGATGTGATCAAAATTCATACTATCTATATATATATATATATATATATATATATATATATATATATATAGAGAGAGAGAGAGAAGAGAGAGAGAGAGAGAGAGAGAGAGAGACCACAAGTGTTGTACCAGTTGTTCAAACAATGAGGTCATCCGCTATCTGGCATCAAATTTATAATCACCATGAGCATCGTCGTCTTTAGTTCTATTCGCCATCCTGTCACAGCAATAGTTTAGTATACCACTGACATAATGTCCTCGACAACTCTTGTACGATATTGCATGTATATATAAATGACATCTCTCATCTCCATATATTTCAATATTATGTTACCAATATGTATTCTTTCACCTCGACAGAAGCACTGCCACGCACGAGAGAGAGAGAGAGAGAGAGAGAGAGAGAGAGAGAGAGAGAGAGAGAGAGAGAGAGAGAGAAATATCTAAAGGAATTTCTGATGTGGGCGTCCATGTTTATGCAAAAAAGTGCCCAACTTTCTCCGGGAGCAACCAAGTTCAACTACGTGGGACTCATGATTTATCCACTTTCCACGGTGTATTTTATGTTGTTAATCAGCACGAACGTGGTCGAGATTCAAAACATCTTAAAGCGGACAACCAAATCAGAGCTGCAATACTAAGCAACGGACATTCAAGTGACAGAGTTGTAACCGGTCCTAAGCTTGTTGTAACAGACCCACCCTTTCTCGAGGGCTTCTGGTATATTACTTATCTTCTGGCCCTATTTTTTTTTTCTGCCTGAACACTATTGCCCTGCATCTCCTCTTTCTGTTCACCCCACGAGTCATCCAAAGAAGATAGTTGACTCAACGTCACAAGCATTTTTATTTTCCCAACAGTTCAAACTTTACTGTATGACTTTTTTTTTTTACCCAAAATTATATCTTGCTCATCCAAAGATTTTTTATTAGGAAGAAGTTTTATGAAAGAGCGGTCACACTTCAATAAAACCTACCATAAACACACGTCGGAAGTACAATAAGCTGCCAACATGTGTTCACAAGCATGGTGGGGACGCACCATTTCTTAACCCTCAAATCCTCCGACAGCCTTTCCCAGCCTAAAGACGCACTTATAATCACCCAGACACAGCCTTCTCTTACCAAGGGCGCCCTTTTCATCTTCAGACGGACCATTCAACTTCTAAAACGTCTGCCTTCGCTGATGGCCAGTCGGCACCGCAGCAAAAACCAACCGGCGGACGACCAAAAGAGCAACACCGGAAACGGAGTCAGTGAAGCTAACGATGAAGGGGGAGAGGAAGAGAAGGAAAAGAACCAAAAGGGGGACACAGAAGGAAAGGGGGGGGCGCGAATGGACGACACAGAACATATGAAAAGAAGAGCTAAAGAACACGAAGAGAGTCAACGACGCGACACAGGAAAAAGGATTGACATGTCAACCCTGAAAGTAGCAGAACTGAGCGAGACAAAGTGGCGAGGAAACGACGCAACACAAACGTTAAACAAGAAAGGAAGCCAACCGAAGAGGCCTTTGACCAACAACGACAATATCAACTTGATCTCCCGCAGAGTTTCCTTAGCACCACTACACGCCACTCCCGTGTTTAGGATTCCATCTGCATTCTTTAATACAAAGGCTTCTGGTTATAATCTTACGACTAAGCGGGATCTTCCCCTCACTGGCACGAAATACTGCATGTTTTTGACAATTTAGCGCTAGCCGAACAACGTAGGCAGAGAGATTACCTGCAGATAAGTTCAACATCCCCTTAAGGGTTGGGGACCACCTCGTCGAATTCCTCCCTTGTGTGAACTTACATAATTTGTTTCAGTTGTTGAAAGCAAGTGAGAACTGACTTCGGAATTGAGTACAAGATACCGGATAAAGGGCAACACATTCTCATGTAAAAAAAAAAAAAAAAAAAAAGAAAGTATAATAATAAAAAAAAAAAATAAATTAACACTTACCTAAACTGCCAAAAACCCAAAAAATATTTTAAATAATAATAATAATAATAATAATAATAATAATAATAAATAATACCCGCAGCA
>NC_087200.1:99456086-99466086 GCF_015104395.2 Macrobrachium nipponense | reverse complement strand
ATGGGATGCAGTGTCTCCTTTGCCAAAATAAGGGCTCTCCATTCTTCCTATAAGTCATCGAGCTGATGCTCAGACTCTAAAGAAGGAAATTTCAGGGCAAGTTTAATGATGGCCTTCATCTGTCTTTCAGTACTTATTACTTACTTCCTCTGGCTCCATGTTATGCAACATAGCAATGATACTTTTCTAAACGAAACCTCTCGTATATGCCTATCAAGAAAGTTGCGACAAGAACACTAAGCAACTGTCTCACCGAAACCTGCTTTCATTTCCCTAGTTTCTGTTTCAGGACCTTCTGTAATTGAAAACATTTCTCCAATGCTGTTAATTTATCCATTATTTTCTGAGGACATTTATTAACACTCGAAATTCATATTTATATGATTTCTATGCTGACATGGCATTGTCCCAACAACTGTCACATTTGTCTTTTGTTCTGAGTCATTTAATACCGATTATAAAACTAACCCAAATAACAACGGCGCATTCAATTAAATGTTATTCATTAACTTCTAAACGGCCTATATATATATATATATATATATATATATATATATATATATATATATATATATATATATATATATATATATATATATATATATGTTATATATATATATAATATATATACATATATATATATATATATATATATATATATATATATATATATATATATATTTGGTCCGCAAAATAGCAAAACACGCTAGGCAGGCCCTCGCTGGAGAGCGCTGGTGCAGCGCATCGTGAAATGGAACTGAAGGCGGTAGTGTGGTGAGCCAATGTGCAGGAAGCGAGTTCTCGCTCTAAATATTCACTTGAAAACTTTGCGTTCGTGTTTTGTTTATCCAGAGAAACGTGTGCACTGGGCAAATTAAAAAGAAAATGATGGAAGGAGTTGATTAGTGAAGTCTGGTAAGAGAGGATTACACTCAAAAGGGTAACGGAGATGCTTCGGACGAACAGGGGAAACTTAATTTATGCCGCTTAACTGATGGCGTTCAAATTCAAATGAAGCTCGGTTTAGAGGGTTACTGTGTGGATACTCACCACACTAGCTGCTAACGTAAGGGCTAAAATATACCCATCACCTGATGAAACAAGAAGGGATCTTTTTTTTGCAATTTACAGACTAATAAGTCCATAAGAAGAGGAAGACAGCATAGTTCAGCGTCTCTAAAGTAAACACCTACGGAAATGCTCCCAATCGAATCCGAATGTCGGCAACTGGAGATTTAGATGGATGACGGCCCACAACTGCCAGATCCAACTAAGCAGTCACGGGACATGGCAAGGCCGGACATGTGGCTTGCAACCTCATCCCGATACACGAGTGATTGAAACGAAAGGTTAATCATTTCTGGAGTCAGCTCTCTCTCTCTCTCTCTCTCTCTCTCTCTCTCTCTCTCTCTCTCTTCATAGAACAGAGGCCATCTGGATGCCGTTGAGTTTATATTGCAGTACCCCAATCTCTCGAATGAGTTTCTTTGCAGCAGTAAGTTACATAACTGTTCGTCTGAAGTTCATTTATTCCCGGAACTCCCAGTAGTTCTCTCTGCCATTTACTTGAAGGCGAATGAAGATTGGGTACATCTGTCAAATTATATATATATATATATATATATATATATATAATATATATAATATAGTATATATTATATATATATATATATATATATATAAAATATATATTATATATATATATATATATATATATTATATATATAAGTGTGTGTGTAGGTATATATATTATATATATATATATATATATATATATATATATATATATATATATATATATAATAAGCACTAGTAAGCACTAGTTTTACTGTGCATGTATGTAATTACGAAGCATGCATGCATACTTGGAGGATATACACAACGTTAACAGTGTATATATCAACACTTTCTTGTAATAATTCAATTTCCAGAGACGTCTCGAAATGAACGAAATCGGTTACCCACAATTCTCTCTGATCTCCAATGAGGCAACAAATTAGAAAATTGACGAAAGGGTACAATAAAATGAACAAACAACCGCCAGAGGTTGACAATTAAGCTAATCACGAGAAAACCTAATCTCGTCAATCAAACCTGCCTTAAAAAAGATAAAGAAAAGATAAAAAAAAAAAAGCCAAAGGTCGAAAATTACGTTAAAGGAAGAAGTTCAAAAGCAAAAAAGGAAATGACATTAATCACACCTGAAAAAACATTTCGCTTCATCAGCTGATCAATTTGGGAACATCATTGCGGAACCCGAGTGATTACAACACCGATTATATTCCTCGGTGACTGTGCTCATCCGCTCCTTCACCACATGCAAATCGGGGAAACCGCTGCTGGCATTAGTGAAAGCCTCAGAACATGGCAGAGGACATCGTAATTACGCCGCTAAATCCATGAAAGAGAAATGCAACATCGACGTTCATTACCTATAACCTTTGTGTATTTGCAAAGAAAGCTTAGAACATCAGCGCCCAGACATTTCGCATACCCATCATCAGAGTTTTGCGATTTTCGCATGCAGAATATTACACATTTCCAAGAGGCCCAATTTAAAACAGGTACCCTATATATATATATATATATATATATATATATATATATATATATATATATATATATATATATATATATATATATATATGTGTGTGTGTGTGTGTGTAAATAAATTCTTCTGTTAAAACAGGATACGTCTCAAGTATAAAGGGCCCATTAAAAAAACTGTGGTTAAAAGCTAAAAGCTAAGGACTATATTTCGGTGGACTAACTTCCACCCTTATCACGGAGTGAACTTGATAAGGGTGGAAGTCAGTCCACCGAAATATAGTCCTTAGCTTTAAACCACACACACACACACACACACACACACACACACATATATATATATATATATATATATATATATATATATATATATATATATATATAGTGCGCGCGAGCGCTCGTATATATACACAAACATACATACACTAAATGCACACAATGCAGGAGCTCTTCAAACAGCGATACTACATCTCGGTAAAACTCATAATTTGAATTAGCTCGGAAAAATAAGGCTCAGCAACTTTTTTGCACGTTAAACCATCTACAAATAAAACAAGACTGTTGAAAGAAGGAAAACACTACACGCATTCTTGAGAGGAGCGCGCACACACTCACAAACACACACTCACACGCACACAGAGAGGGTCAGACCCAAAATGCTTTGTCTTCGAGTGCCAGCGAACTTTTTGATCCCTTGGGGCTGCCAGACTTTGTTTCTTGGTGGGGGAGCGTCAGGAGGACTGTGTCTTTGTGAGGATACGGATGTTGTACAAGTCCTTTCCTTTACGCCTGTTTACTCGTAGTAGCTTTGAATACATTTCAAGTTCCCTACTTGGTGTGAATTTCGAAAATGGCCACTGTATTGAAAAACTATAGCATACAAAATAATTTTTGTTATTATATCTGACTTATCAAATAATATATCTTACGACAAACACATGTGAGTATCGCATGTGGTTTCAGTACTTCTCTAATTATATGAGCTTTTTTACATAAAAACGTTCATTGCGAATCTAAACATATCCCATTTCTTCTATTTATTTACTTGTTTTATGTGATGAGTGAGAGCGTTAATCCAAGGCTGTACATTGGTATTTGCTTAGTCACAAATTCGTAACGAGTCAAAACCTTCGTACTCGTGCACAGGCGTTTATTTTATGCGACAATGCTTGAGATGAAGGAAAGGGGACCCGGATCTTAACCGAAAGAGCGAACCATATGCATGCATGCAAAACCCATTGATCTTTCAGAGAGATATCAATACGTATATCTCAACATACAACTTACAAATGTGAGAGTTTAACTGAACGTTGCAGTCATGTACTTGTCTCAAACCAATTTCTCATCTTGTTTTACTTTAAAACGCCAGATAATGAGTCACACAACAGTAAAGGAAGGAAATGAACAAGGCCGTAAAGATAAATAAAATCTTTAATGACTGACAAATTAGTATAAAAAATAAGAAAAACAACAGCTAATGACAGAAGGTGTTGCATACAGAAAATTGTAACCAACTATAAGTAATTGTGCACATAAAGACCATTTAATAAATGAGACAGAAGGGATATCACATGCTATGCAAGAATGAAAATTTTTCTCAGCAAAATACTCCAGCATAAATATCTTTTCAGTTTCAGCAGCTGGCGCCTGAACCACCTTTGGATATCGTTCAAGTTGGCACCCACGGCGCTTGTTTCAATTCCCGTGACAATTAAGAGACTAGAACAAGAAGGAATGCCGGCAGCCTCAAGAATTTCTTGCTGAGGAAATTCAGTGTTCATTCACAGTCATTGGAGTTCTTGAACGAGAAATTTCTGGGTAAATAGAGGCTCTCTCTCTCTCTCTCTCTCTCTCTCTCTCAAAACTGGGCAACCAGAGTTCGACTTGTACGCGGGTCAAGGAGGGGCAGATGGGCGAGTTTACTTAAAATTCCAGTGTGCCTCTGATGTCCTCAGTAGTCAATAGTATATCATTAATAGTCTTTAGACTTCTGTTGTGAATCGTGGCTAAGGTGGGAACAAAGATAGAGAGAAAGAATCAGAGACAAGCGAAAAGTGGGCATAAGTATTCACCTACGCTGCATAACGTATATCATCAAAACGGGAGGGCCTCGAGGAGGTAATCCTCACTTTGAGGGGATGAGACCATTCATAAAATTCTCTCTCTCTCTCTCTCTCTCTCTCTCTCTCTCAGTACCTCCCTCGTAGTGCTGCTTTTGTTCACGATTTCTCACCCTGATCAGGCCCTAGGACTGAGTCATCCTCCTTAAGAAATGAAGACCAACGGTAGTAGTGGTGGTGGTAGTGGTGGTGGTGGTGGTGGTGGAGAGAGAGAGAGAGAGAGAGAGAGAGAGAGAGAAACTTTTAGGCCTTTTCATGTGAACAGACCTCTCCCCGTACGCGCGCGACACACACACTAACTATCCGGGTCAGTCAGACTGGGCCGTGAAAGTAATTTATCGTAGCCCTGAATCGCCCCGACTGACAAAAGTTAAATGAGTTCGATAAGTAAAAGAGGAGAGTCAGGTAAGAGTTTCGTTATAAGGGATGACTTCGAATGGCCGCCGTTCCTCAGAGAAAGAGCTACCATCGCCCTTGACATGACTTCGAATTGGTTTCAGCTTTCACGCTCATACTTAGGAATGAATATCCAGGTTTCACCCGTGTGGTGAGGATTACTTCGTCAATTTACTCCAGTTTTCAATTGTATAACGGTAAGCATTTTGACGAAGCACTAACGATGGATTTCGTTTTTTCATCTCCCATTTCATATTCCACCTACGACCCGCAATAGTCGACTAATTACCAGTTATCTAATCTCTGGGGCATATTAGAATTTTGGACAACGCTTCCATACCCTTTCCTCCTCGTCTGGTTCTGGGATAGAAAGCTGATCTCATCAGACTTGCTCGGAGAGAGAGAGAGAGAGAGAGAGAGAGAGAGAGAGAGAGAGAGAGAGAGCGTGTGGGTGGTGTCCCCAGAGCCGTTCGAGGGGAAATCGAGAGAAAGAGAAGGACGCACGAGCGTGTAACCTTTAGGACTGATTGTATCTATACAACTGGATTAGGATCGATTTTATGACTGGGGGAAAATTTCGTATCTGAGTCTTCCTTTTATTAAATGATGTAAGAAAACCAACCTGCCTTGGAGAGTGTAGACAGTTTCTTCCTCTTGCCAACAAATCAAAACACAATAACACACACGTCACAAATGAAATAAAATTCCAGTCTCATTGGCAAAAACAAATACTTCCATCTCCTTGCATCAAAGCGTTCATGGTCTTCCAGAGAGAGAGAGAGAGAGAGAGAGAGAGAGAGAATGTTTAAGTACCGTACCAAGGAGCATGAACAAAATGGCGGCCATCAGCCACGTGTACTAAGAGAGGCAACATCTTTGCACTGGTTCACTCCAAGACAAACATAGTATATGACGTTCAGCCCTCACAAGCAACAGGGTCTCTCTCTCTCTCTCTCTCTCTCTCTCTCTCTCTTCTCTCTCTCTCTCTCTGGAGGTATACGACGCCATCAGAGCTTAAGCAAGTTTACATTTTGCAGTGAATAAAGTATATTTTTCTAAACCATTTGTTTCAACATCCTTCCGAAATAGGTCCACACACACGCCAACTTCAAGAGCACGCGTGGTTATGGATATGGACAGTCAAATCTATATCTTTGTTTTTTCGGAGAAACAGTGAATCGAGATAGATGTTTTACAACACCAAACTAAGTTATAAATTGTCCCCATTTTTGCTGTATAATATTTCTATGCAATGCTTTGCAATAAAATATATTTCACCATTATTAACATTTTCTCATCATGAAATGATTCACTATTTGAATCCACGACTATCCAAGTACTTATTAAGTCCTAGAAAATTAGATTTGGGCTGAAAAGCACGGAAGATTCATGTTATTTATTACGAAAAACACTCGTTGAAAATCTCCCTACTCGCCAAATAAAAAAAAATAAATAAAATAAATTGTAGTATGAAGCCACAGACGCAAAAGGTTGCCTGGGACTGAATACCGAGTAGATGAAAAACAAAAGCCATATCAGTACTTGAAAAAAATCCATACATAAAAATACGTGTACAGGTTATACATATATATATTATATATATATATATATCTATATATATATATATATATATATAATATATATATAATATATATATATATAGATTGAATAGATAGAGAGAGAGAGAAAGAATAAGTTACACCAAAGGGGAATTGCAATTGGTAAGTGCTTCGTCACCGCCAAAATTCAAACAGCTGCCTGGTTAAGAAACAACATAAGCAGTGACTCTGATCACTAAGCTATTAAGTTCTAGAAGTATAAGTTGTTATCGACTCTAATGTACATTTTACCTGTTGAATTAAAGTTCTGTAGAATCGATATCAAAACCATCTCTAACATGATAGCTGATTGATAAGCTTGAAACACCTGGCTAATTATGAATTTTTGTCACCTATATGCTTACTATTTTATATTTACAAATATTAAACAACAAATATCGTTTCTATCCAGTTTACTAAAACTCGCGAATAACTAACTCCAAAGGGGAATTATTATAACTGATGGTCAGTGTTTCGTCACCGGCAGGATTCCGATTCTAACTGTCGCCTGGTTTAAAAACACCATTAGATCCGATATCAACCTTTACCTCTCTTGCCTTGCCGACTACATGGTCAAAGTCACTCAATCGCTGTTTATAAACCAGGCAACGGTTCGAATCCTGCCGGTGGCGAAGCATTTTCAATTATAATCCGCCTTTGGTGTTAAGTTATTCCTGAGGTATGGTGAACTGGATATGAACGACATTTGTGGCTTAATACCGCTGAATATGAAAAATGTCACCAGTGTGTATGTGACAAAAGTTCATATACATATCTGTTTGCTTAATACTTTTCATCTGTTAGTACAAATTTACCTAACTTATACTTCAGTAAATAGAGAGAGAGAGAGAGAGAGAGAGAGATTTAGTTGCATGAATTTTAATGCGCGCTCGTCAAGAAAGCTATATCATCATACTAAAGGTGTAGAGAGAGAGAGAGAGAGAGAGAGAGAGAGAGAGAGAGAGAGAGAGAGAGAGAGAGTTCTCGTGATGCGGGCGCCAGCAAAGAAACCCCGATTTGATTCAATTTGCTGGTGGAGGAACTGTACTGATAGCGTCATTCATTCAGCATCGCCTTCTTCCCTCTGGCTGCGTCTCTAACTACCAAAAAATACTTGATGCGGCATCAATACAAACTTCTAACTCCTGCTGAATACACCGTTCAATTTCCACGCTTAACAATTCTGAGAAAATATAAAACTTGAAAGTTTAATGATTTATTACAAAACCGTGTAAACACACAAACACACACAATATTACATACATACATGTCAAATCCTTAGAAAACCGGTCTCAAAGCGATAGCAAGGTCTCAGACGCCAACCTTCAGTTCTCCAAAATATGAAACTGAACTATTCTATCAACGCTTAATGATGTGTATATTATTTTTTTTCTTAAGAGCCTAGACGCTCAATTCTCAATCACGTTAGAAATGGCAAACATATCAATAAATAGGGATTTCCTTTCGATATCTATGTTGTATTTTGTGCAGTGCCTTCCACTAAGTCTTGCCTCGCGCCGTTCGGCAGAGTTTGAGATTGATAATATAAAATTGAAGGCACATCCTATATTGTGGTTACCCGAAGCATATATGAGACTGAAGGGTTCTTACTAAATTTATACAGGATCCTCCATGTGGAGGACTCTTTCCCTCAAGGTTTCCATGTCTAATATGATACTTTGGGCTCCTCGCTTTCATTTTTATACCTAACAAGGTTCCCACAAGATAGGAACTTCAATTCTGGGGAATGAATTTCGTCAAGTCATCATTTGGAATAGAATACAGAATTCAGACGAAGGGACAAGCGCTGGAACCTATGAGGTCCTTCAGCGCTGACAGAAAATAATTTTGAAAGGTGTAACAGGAGGAAAACTTTGAATCAATTTTTAGGAGAGGGTGGAAAGTAAGATGGAAGAGAGTATATAAACGGAGGTACAGTAAAGCTTCAGTAATTCCTACAGGGCACAGCATGAGGTGCACTGATGAAACTCAGCCCCTATGGAGGTCAAGGCATCATTATGGGCTATATCCTGGTTTGTTTGTTAAGGATTAAATTCATAAATAATGAACGTGTTTTTACTCAACGGGAACGAAAAAATAAAACCATTGCACGAATTTACCCCTGATTTGTTGCACCACACTAATAAGACCAAGTTGTTGTATTGCTATGTTTATCAATACGATTACTTTTATTATTATTATTATTATCATTAATATTATCATTACTGAGACTTGCTTTTTTTTTCACTTTTGGTATTTAGCCGTCTGGACTTGACTTCTGTAATCACCTAAGGTCCCTAGTAGAAAATAATTCGTATACAATGTGTATTTAATTATAATTTTTATATTTTCACTATTAATCTCAACGTTAGTGCTGTCACTACCATGAATATAATTACTATTTTTACTACTACTTCAGCAACTGTGTGGACACTGCCAGTTATTTTTATCATTTAATCTCGTGCATCTAGACAGTATGATGGTAATGCCTCAACTTTGCAGATTCCACGTATATGGCCCTGTTATTATTATTATTATTATTAAAAAATCCTCATTGTAGCACGAGTCTTCAAATGGAGAAACAAATTCACAGTTATGTAAATGTATATATATTTAAATTTAAAAACAGCAAGGATAGCTTTCGGGAATCTGTTCGGTTCCCCTTATCAATCAGATTGATAAGAGGAAATCGAACAGATTCCCGAAAGCTATCCTTGCTGTTTTTAAATTCAAATATATGTACATTTACATAACTGTGGACTTGTTTCTCCATTATTATTATTATTATTATTATTATTATTATTATTATTATTATTATTATTTTTATTATTATTATTATCATTATTATTATTCTTATTATTATTATATATTATTATTTTATTATATTTTTTATTATCATTATTATTACTAGCAAACTTACCCATCTACGATGGTTGATAAAATACGGGTGCAGAAGTGAAAAAATTTATATGTACTATTTGTTCAGCAATATTAAAATAAGGACGATTTTTATACATACCTACTACAAAACCTCTTTGTACACAATATTATCAGTTTGTCCACAACTTAATTTCAAGTTGGCAGAATCAGTTGCTCTGCTCATTGCCTCATACAGTTGGCCATGCGTGAACATGGGTGACGGCAGAAACACACCAACACGATCCAAAGTCTGGCCCTGCAACTTGTTTGCAGTGAATGAGAGGGCCAGATTGATGGGAAACTGCCTGCGCCGTAACTGGAACGGAAACTGGTTGTCCGAAGGCATCAGAGGAATCCGGGGGATGAACAGACGTTTGCCGGTGTGAGGGCCCGTTGCTATCACTGCTTCGATGACGTGGG
>NC_087200.1:99443586-99451086 GCF_015104395.2 Macrobrachium nipponense | reverse complement strand
CAGCCTCCATCTTCTATCAAAACTGTTTACTCAGAGAACTCGGAACCAATATGTACGGTTCCAAAACAGAATGAAAGCGGCTTAACTATATGATAATTAATCTACAAAAAAAACCACACACACACACATATATATACATATATAGTGTATGTGTGTGCATAACATATGACGCAGCTAAAAAAAAGGGAGAAAATGAAAGGAACGCGTGTGTATGGTTCTAGAATCCCACGAGCTTAAAATCGGCGCTCTCCAAACACGAACTAACGGCCAACGGATCAAAATGTTCCAATCCATGAAGAAGAGACATTCCACTTTATGAATCCCAGATTTAAATGCTTAAAAAAAACAGAGCTTCCAATAACATCTGGTGAACATATGAAACAAATCCTCTAAACAACAAAACCACAAGCTCGCTATTTCTAAGTAGTCCATATCACCAGTTTTTTTGTTTTTTTCCTTGAGGCAGGACGTTGAAAGTCCTACTTGGATTCGCCACAAAAGCCGAAAAATACAAAACAAAAGCACCCATGTAAACATATTCACGTACATCGTCCACAGACTCGGCTTGTATCTATTAGGAAAAAAGTATTTAATTTTTTCTCTTTAATTACCAAGCACAAAGTCTAAAACACGTCGCTGGTAAATGAGATTCAAATTTATACGTAGGCCAAAACTTTACAAAAATGAGACCGTTACTTGAGCACTAAAATGCTCAACAATCGTGTTAAATACAATATGAAATCTCAAAAACTTGCGGTTATAAATAAAACCTTACGAATGCCGCAAGCAGTGCATCTGTTAGGATGAACTCCAGATTTAAAGGCCCTCACAATTTGCGAAAGCCGGTTGCGACAGATCGGCAGGAGAGAAGCCGGAAAGAAACAAAATTCTCCTCAACCCACCGTAACATTTCGCCATCGGGATATGAGATCCGACAATAAAGAATATCTTTAAAAGGCGAATCTCATCTCGCATCTTTTTAGAATATGCATGAGGACCCCTCGCCATTCCAAAGCTCTAATGCAATAAGCTTTTCCCAGCCCTCTTGAAAAATAAAATCGTGGATGACTACCTCCCTCCGGAAAGACATTTTCCAAAACCGGAGGAAAATTCGATGATGTAATTGGTACAATGATAAATGACGCACCTGTCTCCGGATAAAAATGCAGGCTTCTAAACAGTCTTTTCATATATATGCCTATGTGTAGAAATTTTATATTCCTATGTGTAGAAATTTGCAGTGTACTTTATAAATGGAAAATGCAACTGCACACGACTTCCTAGCAGTCCCTAATGGACGAGATTGTTAAAAGATTAAAAACTTCTGAAGACTCTTTCTACCTAAACGTTGCTGGGGAACAGGGAAAGACAGAGGAAGGACAATGGGGGCCAAGGGGGGGGGGGGTGTTTCCCGTCCGAATATACTTGAATTAACTCTGTCTACATGACCCTTCTTTTCATTTCTACAAAATCCTCCCCTTCATCATCAATGAAATGCCGCGGATTCATCGTTATCATTCATCTTTCAGCAGCTTTCAAGTCCAACTCCATACTCGCCGTCCTATTCCAGGAAACCACAATGTTGGCAAAAGCCATTTTTTATGTTTATTTTCGATATTTTTTCTTCCTAACGCATACGGAGTATTCCGAGCAATATGCGGAATTTCCCCGAAATGAAAAAGGAGAGAAGAGGGAGGAGGAGGTGGACTCCAGAGGGTGTGTGGGAGACTTGAGGGGATTGGAGGGGCAGAAAGGAGGACGTCAAGTCCAAAATAAATGTCCTTCTATAAGCTTCAACGAAGGATTTTCGGGAAAAAAGGAATTTGTTAAAGGGCCCAGACCGACAACGAAAATGTCTTGCCCTGCTTGGGCTAAATCTAACGCACTCTCTCCAATCATGAGACAATCTCTCTCTCTCTCTCTCTCTCTCTCTCTCTATCCTGTACACCTTTAGCATGATGAAAAAAGTATATATATATATATATATATATATATATATATATATATATATATATATATATACCATATACATATATAAATATATACAATATATATATATATATATATATATATATATATATATATATATATATATATATATATATATATATATATATATATATAGCTTTCTTGACGAGCGCACATTAAAATTCATGCAACTAAATCACATAACACCCGGTAAACAAATGCTATAGAAAACATGCTTCAACAGCAAAGCCAGAAGCACTTCCGCACAAAATCATAGGGCCAAGCAACTACCGTAACCAAACTAGGTCACACCAGTCACATAATATAAAGCTGGCATTAACATTATCATGCCACACGCAACCGTCTCGTTAAGCAAGTCATTAGGGAACGTTCTCGGAAGAGCCTACGTCAATACAGTCATAATCAAACGGATGATTATAATGAACAAAAGGAGAGGCTTAAGATAGTAGCGAGCCTCGCGTCTAATCGATGGGAAATGGAAGCGGGGAATTGGAATCACTGCTTCCTGGTTCCTCTGACATTCCAACGAACGCATTTCAAAGAGAATTCCTTCAACTCTGGTTCCCCCGATTGATCAGCATCAGAATACAAAGGCAATCTTTTATTTGTCAGGAGCTGATGTAATGAAGCGAGCCATTTTCGGCCACCCACCCCCTCCAGTGTGTTACAAGGAGTTACAAGATTAGGATGTCTCAAAGACTTATTAGTCCACCCGAGGAGACATTGTGTCCTCACTTATCTCTTGGAGTAGGTGTTACTGTTCATTCACAGTATCCTATTGATTTTGTCTAGCTTTCTTTTAAAGTCTTCCACACTGTTGCTATTTACAACTTCCGGTGGCAGTTATTCCATGTGTCGCATATCTTGTCTGTAAAGAAGTTCCCACAATGGGATGTGTTGTATCTCTTCAGTTCTAGTTTCCATCCATTATTTTTTGTCTGGTTTTCGTTTAACGTAAATAGGTTACTCTCTACTTTTGTTATGCCTTTCAGTATTTTGAATGTTTTTATTAGTTGTTCTCGCAATCGTCGTGTTTCTAAGCCATACATGTTCAGGCGCTCTAGTCGTCTTTGGTAACATATGTGCCTGATGGATGGAATTAACTTTGTGGCTCTTGCTTGTACCCCTTCTAATCTATTTATGTCCTTTCTTAGTGTTGGTAACCAAATCTGTACTGCATATTCAAGACGAGGTCTAACTACTGATGTGTAGAGCTGCAGCACAGTTTCCTTGTTCCTGTATTTGAACTGCCTCTTTATGTATCCCACTAGTTTCTGTGCCTTCTTTTTTGCTTTTATGCACTGTTTTGTGGATTTTAAGTCCTTGGTAATAATGACTCCAAGATCCTCCTCTTGTTCTACATTTATGTCATTCCCAAGCAGCAAATAGTTGGCATGAGGGTTGTTTGTTCCTATTTGTAACACTTTACACTTACCCAAGTTAAAAGGCATTTGCCATCTTTTTGACCACTCTCCTATTTTCTGTACACCATTTCTTAAACTTTCCACCGTATCTGGGTCCGCTGCATATACACCTAGTTTGGTGGCATCTGCAAATTTGGCTACCCTACAAGTTAAGCCTACATCAATGTCATTAATGTAAACAAAAAACGAGAGAGAGCCAAGGAGACAGAACCCTGAGGAACTACGCTTGAGAGAGAGAGAGAGAGAGAGAGAGAGAGAGAGAGAGAGAGAGAGAGAGAGAGAGAGAGAGCATAAATTTAAGAACTGAATTCCAGATTGCAAGGAAACTATAAGAAAAAATAGAAAGTCGTCACCCATCTCTCAACCCTTTAAAAGAGAGAGAGAGAGAGAGAGAGAGAGAGAGAGAGAGAGAGAGAGAGAGAGAGAAAATCAAGAACCGAATTTCATAGTACAAGAGGAACCATAAATCGTAGGCCATCACTCAACCCCTTCCAAGAAGGCAACCGGTCATGTATTGAAATAACAATAATCATTAAAAGTGGATCTATGCAACCGATGAAAAATCGGATGCGGTACCGAATCTTTTGTGGCGCTTCCTTTGAGGTTTCCGACCGAACGCATTTACCAGAACGAGAAGACCCAGGGCCTCGGGAGGATGCCTTATTTGCCCAGGCCCTTCGAAGAAGACCAGGTTCATTGTTTAATGTTGGAGAATCGCGCTCGGGGTTTTCCACAAGATGGCAATAACCGATACCAAACCTACCATGAAGTCAGCTTTAAAGGTTGGGGACCGGTATACGATGTTTGCAGTTATGGCACGATGTCAAAATTTACATTCCTGTTCCATAAAAATCATCAACGTTTACTCTTCTGTTTAAATATCATAAGCAAGACTTTCTCTTCGATGCCAAACTAATGAAATCAAGAGCTTTTATTCTCTAGTCAGTAAGCTGATGCCAGCACATTATCCCTAATGGTAATTATGTTTAATGCACGATGTCCCTAAATGTTCACCTTCTGATTTTAAAATATTAGAGCATATTTAATATTTACAACATGATGCAGTAAACTAAAAATATCCTATTTTTTTATTTATATAATCAAAGTTTAAAAAATTTTAGCACGTACACAAAACCTACTCACCCACACACACATACAATTTATATATATAATATATATATATATATATATATATATATATATATATATATATATATATATATATATATATATATATATATATATACATACATACACATTAATACACACAATATATATACATATATATTATTACTAAATAAATGAAGCAACTGTTTCCTTCCCATGTGGGATTCGAACCCAAGCAATGTGGAAAATGAGGCAGAGTTTATAGGCTTGGGAAGCTTGTCCAAAACTTAAGTGGTTACAAAGAAATCACGATTTCAATGTAATGATTTAAATAAGCAACTTCGACACAGTGATCTTTCATGTACGACTTCCTTTGAGCAGCGCACCACAGTATTTCAAACCTGATATCCTGACACCAAAACCAGTTTACAAACAGGCAACTTTCTCTCTCATGCCTTGATCTGCATAGTTGATTAAGGTGACATGCTTAAGTACCCAGGTAAAATTGTAATTCAAGGTCCGAGTCAGTTATGTATAAACCGGTTAGTCTACTCCTCGCGTTTCATGATTTGAAGTACGACACAACAGTTATTCTTAACAGTTGTAACGTAAATTCCAACTAAAATACGATCGAGTTTCACACAGTTGTAATTCTTATGGTAGAGAAAAGCGAAAGTTAATTCAGTATTACCTTGTTCTAACGTTCTCAACCTTACCTAGTAAACAGAGAACTAGAAGGCAAAGGCTCGGTTCAAACTTCCATTAACAACTTCAGGTACCATGACATCTGTAATATCCTACAAGTTAGTTAAATGTTTGTTCGTGTGTAAATCTCATTATCATTTTTTCTTCGGCAAAATTCCTCGCACACCGTAAACATAAGTTTGTTCTAAAGTTTCAAGTCTTAAATAGCAATTGCTAGTGACATATATTACCCAACTTTTTTTCCCCAAGACTCAATACGCAAGATTTGCTGATCCTCTAGAGTCTAGGCAATCTGTATGGAAAACCAACCACCCCTGAATATGAAACCGTCGATTAGAGGTCTAGAGTTGCTCGCAATAAAAGTTTGCACGGCTATCTGACACAACAAAACATTGACGCAACAGACGAAAAGAATTTTACGAGACCAAAACCGAACTTAAGCTAACAACTGATTGACTGATGGGACTGGATTGAAGTGACTTGGCAAGAGCGAAGGTCAGCCTGTCTGTACGGGAGGTACAGGGAGAGTAAATATATGTAGTGACACAATATTCATGAACACGAAAACAATTCCAATATTACAGTAACAGTAGTAATTGTGATAGTCATACACGAAATATGAACAGACTTTATTTTCTACATTTCACGTAGTTCGCTCACATTTTATATAAAAAATAACAATCTCTCTCAGGCCGATCGTCCCTCCTTTCGAAATACTGAAACCAAATGATGTTCTCTTACATTTCAGAACTTATTACAACAACCAAACCAATCAAGGTTGTTCCATTTAATTTTCAGTGACAACGAAAGAGAGTTATCACATAGGTCAACAAATGCCCTAAATGCAGTTCAAATTTTATATGGGAATTATCATTCTCAAAAAAGGCAGTCAGTATAGGTAGTCGTCACTCGTTCCAATAGATATCATCGGTTTATCAGCGATCGCATTAAGTAGTTCAACTTCTCAATGTCTGTCGATCAGAGAGAGAGAGAGAGAGAGAGAGAGAGAGAGAGAGAGAGAGAGAGAGAGAGAGAGAGAGAGAGAGAGGAGACTGCGTGTTACTGTCATGAATCAAGAAAAAACATTCAATTTCATATTTAAAAACCTATGCATTTATTTTATTTTGAAACATTCTTAATCTCCATACAAATGTCAGCATCGTTATAAAACCTTTCAAAATTGGCTGAGCAAAAGTAAGTCAACATGATGAGAGCAGCTGCCAGTCCTACATTTTTGCTGTCCGAGACGGATTGGGAACGTTTCCCGGAAATACCTCTAAATCTATCACCAGTATCCTGGCTAAGAGAAAATTTCGAAATTAGTGCAAAGGGAGTCCAAGGAAAAAAAAAAAAAAAAAGTTAATTTATACCAATAAAATATTAATAACGGGTTGACAAGTAACAACTAAGAGTAAGGTTAAAATAGTATATATGGAAAACAGCGGAGCATTCAATGTTAGGAAGGTAATTTAGTATGTGAGGAATATCAATGGCTGATCCATTCAAGTATATATGGAGATACCAGATGAAGGTAGTATGTGAATGGAGCCGAATCACACAATAAAAGATTCCGGCCCTTGGCAGATGATTTGGGAGAGTAAAAGCGTGACTATAGTGAAAGAAGAATTAGTATTTATTTGGATAAAACTCCTCTTTGGCACAGATGGTGAAAGTTAATTTGGGGGAAAACCTAGAATCTGACAATATGAACTGTTTACGTAGTCTGCCGGGAGAGGGAGACTTAGATACGTCTATCTATCATATCTTCATCTATCTATATATATATATATATATATAGTATATATATATATATATATATTATATATACACAAACCAAACATACAACACCAACTGGACCTCATTAGGCCAGGAAAGCTTGAAACTTTTTTTTGAATAAATATCTCCGTTTGATACCATCCAGTTTCAGTGAGGTCCTGTTAGTATTGTATTAGTGCACAGAACAAAATATGAGATGAAGTTATGTATGTGTATACGTATATATATATATATATATATATATATATATATATATATATATATATATATATATATATATATATATTGACGAACACACGTATAGTTGTGTTAATGAGGATCGTGCATCCATTCATATGCAAAACTAAATACATAGTGACCATTCAGGAAGAACAGGACAAGAGAATCAATTCAAATCTTACCCCAATACACCAAGCCACTATTCAGAGGCTGGCTGGTACAAACTGGGATGTCTCCGACCAACCATAAAATAAGCGGCGACATGATCTCCATGCCATTC
>NC_087200.1:99421086-99441086 GCF_015104395.2 Macrobrachium nipponense | reverse complement strand
CCATTACCACTAATTCAACCACTCTTGAAAAACAATCAAGGAAGATGGGTTTGAATTTCCACTGAATGCCTCCAAATGGCAAACACTTCTTCAAAGATGCTCCTGTTTTTATCTAAAATGGCTTCAATTTTCTTGTCATTACATGGATGTTACGTAGCGTCGGAGATACGAGAGGAAGCAGGAAGGTTTGCAGCCCTTCGCGCACGAAGACTCAAGATCGTTAACCTCAGCAAAAAAAGCTTCCAGTTTCAAAAAAACAATGGAAGATCTTAAAAACTGTCTGCACTAAGTTAAACAACTAAGCAAAGATCAGTGACACTATCGTTCAAATATGATGAACGCGATGGCGTTTACCCCAGGATGTTAAAATGATGGATGAACGAAACGAAAATGTACGGGAAAAAATTACATGAATGCTGTTAACCCTTGCACGATGAAAGAGGTTTGTAAATATCAAAACCACCAAAGGATAAAGCTACATAATGCTAGGAAAATGACTTCCGACGTACCGAAGTACGTTAACCCTCGGACATCTTCGGAACTCATCCGGTCAGTCAACAAGACCGATGAGCGAAACAGCCGGGAAGAGGCTACAATGGGATATTGAGGTGAGTTGACTATAAAATTTAGGCCAAAGGCCAACAAGCACTGGGACCTATGAAGTCTTTCAGCGCTGAAACGGATATCGACGGTAAAAGATTGAAAGGTCTAACAGGAGGAAAACCTGGCAGTTGCACTATGAGTCAATAGTTAGGAGAGGGCGGACAGCAAAAAAAAAAAAAAAATAAATAAAAAAAATAAAAAGTAGAGTAAAAGAAACGAAAGGGATTGCAGCTAGGGACCGAAAGAACGTTAACCAATAATGACTACAGTGCACCGCAAGAGGTGCACTAACGGCACTAAACCCCTCCCCCCCATATGTGTACACTTTAAACAGACCGCTGACTAACAACCTAAAACTAGTTATGGCATCGTTCAGGTTCAGCAATTGGCGAATACCAGTTGGCACTGATCGGAAACAGCAGCATTCACAGCATACCAAACAATTTCTCCCTTCCGTTTTACTTCCATTCTTTCAGGAGTGGTTCCGCTGCTTACATCGGGTAGGTTATCAACTTTTATTTTAATGTCTGGTTGGTAATAGTCGCCGAAGAGCACGACTGTTTTCACCTCAAAAACTGTCATAACCGTAGTCATCTTTAATAACAACTTTTCTACGATATAAATGCCTATTCCACCTTGCACTGGGTAACGACCAACGGGAAACCACAATAATCGGCACTGCATTTGAGCTTTAACTGAAACAAGAACCATAAATAAAAGTGTAAACGTACCATAAAAAAAATACTTCAGATGACTCTACCTTAGGCAGAAACACACACAAAAATGAAAATTCGAGAAAAGAATGATAATGCTATGAATTACCTGCATTGAAAACAAGACCTGAAAAAAAAAACACGTGCGTCCTGAAGACCTGTAATCATAGCCGGCGATGCATTCAGCATGCAGCCCCTTCCTCATAAAACAGCAGATTGAACAATTGAGGAGGTGCAATGCAAAGTCGACATGGAAGAGCGGTCATGCATCTGACGAGTTGTTCTCCCTCCGTGAACAAGCAAAAAGGGGACATCTGAATAAACAACGGTAGTTGCAATGTTTCTTTTCTTGGTTCCTTCTGCATGCTAGCCTACACGAATAACGTTACGTGAACATGTGAGCGTGTTTGCATGCACGGCACTATATATGTATGTATGTATGTACATACTTTTTTTTATTGGAAAAAGCGTTAAGGATAGCACAAGATTTCTGTGCAGCTTTTCTACCGGAAATGACCTTGACAGTTTCGATGTTTCCAGGAGCAGGAAAAAAAAATTTATTTTCATTCAAATCTATAATTCTAGCCAAAAATAATAAAAGAAGCTATCAAATCATTAAAAATAATACAATAAACTATCAAATCATAAAAAATACAAGTATCTATCAAATCACACAAAAAAAATAAAAAAAAAACTATCAAATGGTTAGATAAAGTAAAATTCCATATTTCACCTCACAAACACTCCAACAAAACAGTAGGAAAACCCACCTTCTTTGTCGAGGTAGATCCTGGTGAGGTAATTTGCGTCTTTACATTTTATGAGCACCATTTTAGAAGTGACAGACTCAACACCCGAGTCCCATTCTGTTTCCTTGTCGAAATCTGACTTGCGAGAATCAACACTACATACGGAACCTACTGAGCCCTTCCTGGGGCTTGAAATGAAATTACCATTCCTAGGGCTGGCGCATCTATTCCCAGTGTTCCTGGGACTGCCACAGCGATTCACATACCTGGGCTTGGGCACCGGCTTCCATACCTGGGGCTACAACTGCCTGTTTCACTGCCAGAAGTGGGAGATGGAAAGTATTTGGGATTGATGCCCAAGGAGTCTTTTCTCACAATCTCTTTCATGTGCCTGTTCTGTGGGCTAGGGCCCCGTTCAGATTCGCTGGGAACGACCATTAGGTTTCCATGCAGGACTGGCCAAGATTCACGACGGCCATGTCTGCTGCTGCCACTACAGGTGCTGTTACTGTTGCTACTGGTGCAATTGCTGCTACTAACGCTTCCACAGCGTCTGTCCTTCTTCCTTTTCTGGTCCTCCCCAATATCGTCATCGGGGGGATAGGTCGGTTCATCGGGAAGGAACACCTGATCATTTTCTTCTTCACTCTTGTCACACTCAATATTCCACATATCCTTCCCACTGTTCCACTCGTCCTGATCACCAGATGAATCTTTGCTTTGCGTATTCCACTTGGCAGAATGGGTATTTAATCTGGCATTGTCTGCACCATACCATTTTTCACTGTCAGAGGAGTGCCACTTTGCCTCTGCCAGTTTCTTCCAAGGTTGCCATGCATTAGTTGGTTTATCCTTAACCTCTATCCTGCAGGATCCATACTTGAACAGGTTTGGTTCTTGTTGCGTAAATTTACACGTTTGGGACTAAGCTGTGAATACTCCTTGATGACTGTCCTAAAGTCTGTGTTCTTCAAATCCATTTCAGAGCTCCTCCGAACTGGAGTGGTGACCAACACACCTCGTGGTTTCCTTGACTGTGACCGCCTGGGGCTCGTACTCCTTTCATCTTTGGATGCCCTGTCTAGTGAATTTGCCCTCTCCCTTGAGCGCTCCAGGACTTGAACTGGAATCTTGCTGGGCGTGCGAGATGCTCGTTCCTGTTCCTGTTCTGGCAGTTGTTGTGGTGTCTGGCATGGACTCTTTAGCTGAGGGTGCACAAGATTTGACTGATGCTGTTTCTGAGTGTGATTCTGGTTTACAAACTTCTGATGATGACTATGGCTCTTGAGTTGATGATGATGATTAACTGCCATACGCTGTTGTTGATGTACCTGACATGATGAAGGACTGGGTGAGTCATCACAGCTCCCAGTTCTGACAGCAGCCGAGTGTTTGGGGCTACAATGACCATGGTCGAAACTATATACTCTTTGCATGAGCCTAGGGCTAATACTTCCATTCCTAAGGACATGCCGTGGGCTACCATGATTACTGCAATTAATGTTCATATGATAGTGCCGAGGACTCCCATTACCATTTCCGTCGTGAGGCATGTGCTTGGGACTAGCAGGATTGCCATGGGGATATCCAGCATTTCTGTTGACGTGCCTGGGACTTCCATTGTTGTTGTACCCTGAGACTGGATTATGACAGGGGCTGTCAGGCAGTTCATTGCCATTTCTGTGTCTTGTGCTGCTGCCGTAACTGACATGCCTAGGACTGCCACAGCTGACGTGACGTGGGCTGCCATTCCCATTGCTTCCTAAACTACCATGCCTAGGACTGACATTGCCACCCACGTAGTTCATGTGTTTGGGGCTGTCGAAATTGACGTGTCGTGGACTGCCATGGTTTCCGTTTCTGCCGCCGTTGCCGCCATGTTTGGGGCTGCCATTGTTGGCGCTGGCATGCCGTGAGTTGTTGTTGTTATTGTTGTTGTTCTGATTTATCCCCTCTCGACTGACGATGATGTCAGGGACCTGTCTGTTGTCTAATATCATGGTGGTATATATATGAATTCAACTACACACAACAAATACTTAGAGAATCACCTTCCAGACTGACATTACCAATGACACATCAATTACGGGTCATTCATTTCACCGTCCTACTATTCATTTCCACCTAATGACCATTAACCAAGAAATATGGAGATAATGGCTCTTTTAACCAGTAAATGAGCGATCAGAGATAGAAGGTATATATCTACTACCCAATACTAGATTAGATTAATCTCTTTTTAATAGGAATAATTATATAGGAGGCACCTACTGAGTCCTGTCTTGCTTTAAAATATAACTTACGTTTTAAAATGTTAACTTAGATAACAAATCACAGCGCTAAAGAAACCTTCGTTTTCTATTAGACCATTATTTTATGTAACAGAGAAAAGACAATGGCCAATATGGTTTTAGACTGATAACTCACATCAAATCAACTCTTGAAACGAAGATTTACACTTTCCAACAAACAGTTCCTTGAAAGAATACAACAATAATGTGTCTAACCCTTAACGAGTGCTTTTCAGGAAAACAATAAGCTTTAGTGTCATCTGCTCCTCCAGGCTTCTTTCTCAGGCAACGACGCCCGTTGAGATGGCGCTGCCAAAGGACTGACTACAAGGGACTCTTATAAGCTACAGAGGCTCCTGCGAGCAGGAGGATGTCCTAATTATTGTTCCAATAAGGCAAACGACCACTGAGTGAAGATTTCCGAACTGAAGGTCTCCAGACGAAATGCTTCAGTTCCACCTGAATTTCGACTTTCTATCACCAACAGAAAACGTTGAAGTTTCCTTAAATTTCAAAAAAATAAAATTCTGGATCTTTGGGGATGTGGATATAACCGAAGAGCTTGATACCTTAGAAGTATTATTTCCTTCTTCTTAAAACTAAAAGTACATTATCATACACTTATGGTTGAACTGTAACGTACTATTGTCAGTAATTTCCTTTGACGTTAAGATGCGGAAGGTCCACTTAAATACTACTGTAGGTACGTAACTTCATATCACTAAGAAATAGGTACATCATACGTCACTATGAATGCATAATATAACTGTCTATGGAACGTAGTGACTATTAATAGATAGTATATAGATATAATTCAAATACGTATTATATTCAACTAGCAGTAAATACATGTATCACTATGAATATTGTATTTGTATATATAAGATGAGGTCACTATCTCTCTGACGTCATATATATGTCACTACTTGAGGGAACAAGGGGATGGGATGTAATGTTAAAGCACTTCTTACGAGGATATGCGGGCAAGACACTTATTTTGGGAGGATATACTGTCTATATTTACAGTCATGTCTCCTGAAACTCAACAAAAACAACTGAAACTTCTTCAAAAGTGAACTGCAATGAATCGCATTTGGGATATATCTTCTCTTACGCTCTAAAGGATCAACTAGGGTTCAATTTTGCGCTTCGGTGACACGACACAACATCAAAAAATACTGTCTAATTTGGCACTTCTTTCAACATTAAGATCGGCTTCTTGGAGGGGAGGAAAGGAAACGATCTTCTGAATTTCTTCTCCGAAATAAAAGACTTCTTGAATCCTTATCTTCTTGAGATGGTTTCCTCTGAAAGAGGTCTGAGGAAATTAAGACTCTGGCTTATTTATCTTTTGACCTCAGTGGCTTGTTCAATATGTCAGACGTCGTTGACGCTTGTACTCCAACTACCAATGTTTTGATCACTATTTCTTTCCGTTTCTACGGGTTTTAGGAATTTATCACTTATGGGATCAATCCTTCAACTCTATATACACAGAATTCTGATATTATCTAGGATTATTTGCCGTTTTTAATCGTCCGTGCGTGTGGTTTCAGATGGCAAAACAACCCTATCCACGACGGCGTCCGGCGCTCAACTGAGCTCAAGCAGTGAGGAGAACCACAGTGGGGACGGGGTAGGACATGGGTAGGCGCGGTGGCTGATGCGCGATAACCAAAGATTGCAACAAACGGTCTTTGTAGTCCTACGTCGTTCGGAGGAGACGGGTCATAGGCGAATCTAGTGTGGTCTCGCAAAAGCAGTGATAACAGTAGATGTTACTTATACTGGTTTTTAGTGCACGACATCTACACGCAAGGAAACACGAAAGACCAAGATTTGGACGGAGACTTAAAACAATCATCGTGCAACCGAATCATAAAATCAATTAACATATCTCGTTACATCAAATACAGAATGTTGCGGTTACACCATGTGGTTGTGACACCATGACAACAGTCACATGAGATGTTGGCACAAGGAGAGAAAGAAAAAACCCAGTTGACAACATCATGATCAAAATCATCCGGTCAGAAATTGCTGAAGAAAACTGTTGGCAAATAGGGGGGGGGAGAGAGTGTGTGTGTTGGTAGAGCAGTTGGAGAGGCAGCGGTGGAGGAGGATGGTTATCGGTGGTGGTGGTGGCGTGTGGCACCACCAGGCGAGGCTGGGGAGTGCCAGAATGGACGCAGTGCGCAGGCGCTGACTTCCACCGCCAGCGCACATACACAACCTCATCATCCTTTTCCTCCTTGTCTTGTGCTTCTCTGCCAAACCTCTCTCAGAGAGAAAGAGAGAATTAGCTCTGCCTATCATCTTAATTCTTCATTAACTGGGCACCCCATTCTCCAACTCCAGCAACAATGATAAACCATAGGGCCCGTGGCCATTCCGATAAAAGAAGACTAATTACATTAATCTTGAAAAATAAAAAAAAATTAATTAAAATTTAAAAAAGGAACAAAAAACTAGAGACGAGTTAGAGAAAACAATGTCTGACAACGACTGGAAATACCATTCAGTCAAAAAATATTAGACCCCATTAACCATAACAGTAATAATAATAATGTCCCTCCTTCAGGAAGCTTCTACAGGAGGCGGCGAAAGAACAAACTCTAAGAGAGAGAGAGAGAGAGAGAGAGAGAGAGAGAGAGAGAGAGAGAGAAGGGTGGAAATCGTGGCGACGCACGACGAGGTAAGGGATGCAGCACATTTTCCCTTTAATGTAGGGAGCAATGGTAGGTACCATAGCGGTGGAGAGAACATTATCAACAGAAGGTTTTCCCGAGGCATAAGAGCAAACAAAATATGAGCAGCGCTACATCAGAGGATACAAATATCACTGTAGTTGGAAAACAGAAAATATCTGGGGATATAAATATTACCATAGTTGAAAAACAGAATATCAGAGGATATAAATATTTTCGTGGTTGAAAAACAGAATATCAGAGGATATAAATATTACTAACAGTCTACAAATGGAAAAAGTTACTTTTTACTACTGACCAAAAACAGTTAATATAGGAATATACCAAAAATACAAAAACAGATAATAGCAGCATGATCTAAATAACATCCCTCCAGAGCAGAAGTAAAGGAAGCAATACCAATTTTCTTTCCATAGCATCACAGCCTAGTATGAAGATATAAAAAAGTAGGGGAGGTAATGAGGATATAAAAATGGGGGGAGGTAACGATGATATAAAAAAAGGGAGGGAGGTAGTGAGGATATAAAAAAAGGGGGGGGGCGGTAATGAGGATATAAAAAAGGGAGGGAGGTAATGAGGATATAAAAAAGGGGGGGAGGTAATGAGGATATAAAAAGGGAGGGAGGTAATGAGGATATAAAAAAGGGAGGGAGGTAATGAGGATATAAAAAAGGGGGGGAGGTAATGAGGATATAAAAAAGGGAGGGAGGTAATGACATAAAAAGGGAGGGAGGTAATGAGGACATAAAAGGGAGGGAGGTAATGACGATATAAAAAGGGGGGGAGGTAATGAGGATATAAAAAGGTGGGAGGTAATGAGGATATTAAAAAGGGGAGATAATAAGAATATAAAAAAGCGGGAAGGTAATGAGGATATAAAATAGCAGGAGGTAATGAGGATATAAAAAGGGAGAAGGTAAAGAGGATATAAAAAGGAGAAGAGTATAAAGTGTTGTAAAAAGGGGGGAGGTAATGGATATAAAATAGGGGGAGGCAATGAGGATATAAAAAAGGGGGAGGTAATGATGCTATAAAAAGGGGGGGAGGTAATGAGGATATAAAAAGGGGGGAGGTAGATAAGGGGGTGATGATATAAAATAGGGGGAGGTAATGAGGATATTAAAAAGGGGGGAGGTAATGAGGATATAAAAAGGGGGAGGTAATGAAGATAAAAAGGGTGGAGGTAATGATAATGGGGGGAGGATGAGGTATGATGAGGTAATAGGCTAAGGTAAGTGGGAGCTAATAGAGATATAAAATAGGGGATAATGAGGTATTTAAAAAGGATAATGAGGATATAAAAGGGGGGGAGGTAATGAGGATATAAAAAAGAGGGAGGTAATGAGGATATAAAAAGGGGGGGGGTAATGACGATATAAAAAAGGGGGAAGGTGATGAGGATATAAAGAGGGGGAGGTAATGACGATATAAAAAAAGGCACGTAATGAGGGTATATAAAAAGTGGGGGAGGTCAGGTAATGAGGCATATAGGAAAAAGGGGGCAAGTAATGAAGATATGAAAAAAGAGGGGGAGGGCGCGCAGAAGCAAATAGTAAAATACACTATTAGCAAGGTGTAAGCTCTTTCAATTATAAGCCATTTCAGTTTATTTCTTTTAGAAGAAATATGTCAAGTAAAGGAAAAGAGTATTCTTGGAGACATCTACAAAAGTAACACTATTAAAGTAATGCCATCACAAGCAGGTGCTGAAATAAAGGGGGTGGGGGTATTGCGAATACGAGTTAAGTTGTTCGTCCTGTTCTTTAACTCACTCTAAATTCAAGAACGGCATTATCAGTCCTTTTGATGTTTCCTGAATTCTTCAATCTATAATAATAAAATCCGAGTGGATCTATCATGTTTGTCCGCCCCAAGTGGGGACTGGGTTAGGTAGGGGATCGGGAGGGTAGGGGAGATCTGACACATCCACCTTCCTCCCGCAAACCTGTTTGTCCACTCCAGGTGGGGTGGGGTAGGTAGTGGATCAGCAGGGTAGGGGAGACGTGACGGGCAGCGACGGGTTCCAGGCAGCGTAGCGCGCGTCATCAAGCTCGAGCCTTTCATAAAGTACATCAACAAAATTATCATAAAAATTAAATTTGACATTAATAATAATATTACAAAAACCTAAAGTACAATAACATGAAAACAATGCCACTAATTTCCATTGCAAGTAAATAACGAATATTAACAAAAATTCCACAAAGACAATACCCATTTTGAGGTAAGAGAATGAAAGAAATGACCTAAAATAACTGTCATTGTAGATGTCCGAATAAACACTGCATTTTCAAATATCTACAGAACAATACTTCACAAGTCTATAATACAACGCCCACGAGGGGTCAGCACACTTCATTCTCATTCCAACAATAGCTGTTGTAACTAAGGTTAACAGTAATCGTGAGTGACATGAGAATTTTAATTTTTTGGCTGTATATATATGTATATACATATACATCGTATATATAAATACATACAACATATATACATACACACACACACACACACACCACACACACACACATATATATATATATATATATATATATGTGTGTGTGTGTGTGTGTGTGTGTGTGTGTGTGTGTATATATCATAATGCATTCTTAACTTCTCGAACTGGATCTCAGGCTATGTAGGTGCAAACGTATCTAAATAGTGTGAGGAATTCGAGTAGTTGAGAGGACACTGTGGTTATTATAATTTCATACGTATAAAAAAAATCGCCAGCAGATTCTTTATATATATATATATATATATATATATATATATATATATATATATATATATATATATATATATATATAATTGCGAAAAGGCAAGAGGAAGGAAATCAGACCTAGTTTACAGTTGTGGGTTAAAAATCTAAAAATACGTTGTGAATAGAATGTGGAATGGCTGAAGTTTACTGAAGAAACTGGTGAAAGTGTGAGGAAGATATGACAGATGATGGAAGGATGAGACAAGAGATGAGTCCCAGAATAGGCGCAGCGAGGGAAGTAGCAGGTATGTGGAAGTGAAACATGGCTGTTGAATGTAAGTGAAAGAAAAAAAAAATGGTTGACGTTGCTAAACTGAACATTATTGTTTGCATAGAATATAGGACACAGAAATATTTGAAAGGCCGAGAAAAATACATATATATTGAGAACCTGGTAAAAAGTTTAGCAAAAGGGAAAAGATGATTCAAAGAGTTATGAGTTGGTTTGGCCACGTGGCGAGAAAGGATGCCTGACTGGTGAACATCTTTATAATCTGGAGGTATTAGGATGGAGGACAAGAGGGAGACCTAGAAGCTGCAGGAAAGGAATGAGAGAGGACTAACAAGAAATGTGTTCAAGAATGAAGTGTGTTTGTGGCTGGGTGTGGCTGTCGACACGCTGCAGTTGAGGCTATGGAGAGGCTTTCTGCACTGGGTATTCTGGAAGTTACCTGGTATATATAAATGAAGCATTGGCAATTGTGTTGTTCTACTCTGTTGTTTATATGTCTACACACGCACGCACACACACACACACACATAGATATACATACAGGGGGGTTAAGTAGGGGTGGATAAGATTAACAACCTAAGCTAAATGAATTGCTAAAGAAAGACTAACTAACACCTGCAGCAACCTAACTAAAAAGAAAAGGTTCTCTTCAATTCTAGTGGGATGGGGTTTCTAGCACTCGCCTTTCCATCCTGACTGGCACCAACCACAACTAACTCGCCAACTAGTGATTCAGTTCGTAGGTTAACTGTAGCACAATGGGTTTTTCAAGAGATCTAATCAAACCGTTCCCCCTCCATGGTGAGGTGAAACCTAAACAACAGCTAGATTCAAAGTTTAAGAAATGCTAGCCTCCAACGCCCGACCTTGCAAAACTTTTCCCAATTTCAGGCTTCCTCCGATGGCACGGGCGCTGCACTATGCCTTGCAACATGCATACGACAAAGAGAAAACAAGCAAAAATATGTACATGTATCAGACCTCCATAATCTCCATAACTCACCCTTTACTTAACCAGCAACAGAAGTTCTCTTGTAGAATAATTTGAACTTTTACTTACTTTACTTAAACCATCTTGAATTCTTTACGGAAACTTACACGACGGAAATTTCCTCTAACTATCTAGAATCTCAGGGAAGCTACTGAGGAAGGGGTGAAAGTTTCAAACGTACAAAAAATATCTATTTAAAGGGAAAAAAAAACATGTGTTCCCGAACTCATGAACTTGCTTACCAGGATACCAGGCGATACCTGACTAATCAGTCAACAGACATCGAGATAATTTAATAATCCTAATCGTCCGTCTGCAATTTCACCATGCATGCGGCATACGCATCAATACATTACAGAACGAGAGAGCATGAAAATGATGAAACTTAACACGGTGGTCACAATAAAACTGTAATCTCTGAAATAAAATCTCGTTATACTTGAGCTGAGCTGAACTGAATACAGAATTTAGGTCAAAGGCCAAGCAATGGGGCCTATGAGGTCAATCAACGCTGAGATGGAAATTGACAGTAAAGGTTTGAAAGGTGTAACAAGAGTAAAACCTCGCAGCTGCACTATGAATCAATTGTTAGGAGAGGGTGGGTAGCAAGATGGAAGAAAGAGAATATGAAAGGGGGTACAGTAAAAGGAACGAAAGGGATCGGAAACTTGTTCACTTGAGAAATGTGTTGCATGGCCCAGGTTGTGGGTGGGTTTATGCTACAGCGACTCTGCACCGTCCACGACTTATACTTCAAGCCAAGGAGTCATCATTAAGAGAGGCTTGCATGATCATACGAGGTAAGAAGACGTCCTTCTTCAGGCCATTTATGTGCGTTGAGTACTTTAGATCTTCCACTCGAGTGAGACATATTGCGTTTAGGACCAAGATGCGACCTTTTAAGAGGTCGCTGTCCTTCGGGGCCTATACCTGGTCTCGCCTCTGAACCTTAAGTGGATGGCCAAAAGATAAACGCTTAGCTAACGAGAGTCAGCGTCCAACCGCCCAGACAATACATTTCATTTCGCCCTGGCCTCAACGATCATCACTCCTCCACGTGTCTATTAGGTGAGTTTTAACCTACCGTGGCCAGGTGGCCGGTAACAAATAGGATGGAGGAGGGTACAGAATAATGAAAGGCGGTGGGGAAAGGAAAACAATGGAAAGGGAGCGGCAAAACGGGAAAAACAGTGGGAGAGAGGGGCTATATATATGGGAGATTTACTATACTACGGATTGAACACTGGTCTCGCGCTATGTGAGGTGAGTTTGAACCACTGAATCAGTTTGAAACTGGAGAACATCTGTTCAAAGATGTAAATGCAAGGTAAAAATATATATATATATATATATATATATATATATATATATATATATATATATATATATATATATATATACACACATGTTTATAGGCGCGCATTCGCTGGGGTTACGAACACTCTAGATGTAGTGGGAGCAGTACTGTCCTTGTAATAGCATTCATCATGATCCAACTTTCTCATCATGTTTTACGAGAAGTCACAGAAACTCCAAGAAGAAGAAGAAGAAGAAGAAGAAGAAGAAGAAGAAGGAGGAGGAGGGGGAGGAGGAGGAGGAGAAATTTCTCGTTTTCCCTCAGTCCACTCGGCCAATACTAACTGTCTCGGTCTGTTTTGATTTAAAGGGAAATGAAACAACTTTGTCTTCACTATCTACGCAAGCGAGTGGAAACTGCGCAAAGGAGGAAAAGAATTTGGGACACCTGAGAAGCTTTGAAGAGCAAAGGTTCATTTGCAAAATATTACTAAGGGAAAATTTTATGAGAGAGAGAGAGAGAGAGAGAGAGAGAGAGAGAGAGAGAGAGAGAGAGAGAGAGAGAGAGAGAGAGACTCTCAATCAAAACCAGCGATGATTGAACTGACAACCTACTTTGAGACATACAAAGGACAAACCTCATTATAAAGCTTCATACCGTATCGAAACAAGCCATCATCACGAAACAAACGTTCCACTTTCCCAAACATAGATACACACACACTCACACACACTCTCTCTCACACACACACACACAACACATGACAGCAGTAATGAAACAGATTCATGCAAACAAATCAATAAATGAAAAGCACTTTTAATAGCCGCTGAAAGCACCGCTCGAAACCTGCAATTGAAACTGAGGACAACTGCCAGAATAGCATCCAAAGGGAAATGGTTGCCAAACTCCCGACCGAAGGATCTAACATTCGCAACTCATAAAATCCAACATTTGCCACATACCAGGCCTAATACACGTTATCAATCAAATCTAATATTCAATTACATACCAGATCTAGCAAAACAGCGTTATCAATAGAAGCTCAAATTCGTTACGTAATATATATATAATCAGCATTGTCCACTTAAACTAAAATTCATTACTAACTAGCCGAACAACACAAACAACATATCAATCCTAATCAGTTACTAATAAGGACAGTACTCGCTGCATGCTAGATTTAGTACATGCAACTAGCAAAATAAACCTTCCTTACATACAACATCTAATGCGCATTACCTGAAGTTTAATGTTCAACCTTCGTCCCTAATATAATTTAACAGTAAACCAACAAAATCGCGCGCCCTTTACGGCAACTTGTTTCTATCACAAGCATATTTATTTGTAAAATTGTTTATAAATATGTAAGTAAACATTCATATATACAGAGTTCCGTTTACATTCCTGTACCCCAAAACCCGTGATTACAGCATTCCAATACAAACACACACACACATACACACACACACACACACACACACACATACATCATATATATATATATATATATATATATATATATACTATACATATATATATATATACATTCTATATTTATATATATATATATAATATATATATATATATATATATATATATATATATATTACCTTCAGATCAGTGATATATATAAATATGTATATTAACTGATTTCAAGGTAATCATATATATAATATATATATATATATATATATATATATATATATATATATGATATTATATATGTGTGTGTGTGTGTATATATATATATATATTACTGATTTCAAGATAATCATATATAATTATTATAATTTATATATATATATATTATATATATATATATATATATATGTATATATATATATATATATTGTTTGTGTGTGTGAGTACTTTTTGATATCTACAAGTGTTTTACCCAAACCTCTTTTGAGAATAGGTTAGGGAGGATGTTATTAGTCTTGTACGACTTCTGCAACCTCTCTGCAACCAGCCAGGGTCGACTATCCACCATTAACACATTTACTGAATAAATCAATGCATGGACAACTGATTCTTCAGAATCTTACCCAAACTACTTTCGCCTCCCAGAACGATCTAGGGACTTAGGGACCTAGCTCATGGTGTGAATCTAGTGACCATTTGACAAGGATAAATATGTATGTGTATAATATATATATATATATATATATATATATATATATATATATATATATACATATTAATATATTTAGACCTCTAACTCTACCATTAAAGAAGATTTCTCTCGCCAACTCTAACATTAATATATATTTATCTCTAGCTCTAACATTAATGTATATTAATCTCTGCAGCTCTAGACTTGTATATAAACAAAAAAGTTCAGATGCACGTGTCAAACTGGTGTGCCTATATGCGAGTTTCAAACACGAAAAACATACTTTATACCTATAATATGCAGCACACAAACTTAAATTTTATAGAAAAAATTACCTGACAATAAATATATAGAAAATGTTACCTGACAATGAATATCTCGGTAAAAGGTGCAAAGCTGCAAAAATAAACAAAGAAAGGCGATTCACTATCAAGGGATAAACAAAGCAAGACCCAAAAAGAAACAAAAAGAAACGAACAAAGTAGCTGGCACTGAAAAACCAGTAAGCCTCGTTGGCACGTAAAGAGGAAAGATATTCAGCAACGAAAAAGTAGGCCTGTGAGCTAAACGAAGAAGAAGAGGGAGGAGAGAAAGAAGAAAAAGGGAGGAGAGTCAATACGGAGACACCAGATTGGCTCCGTCTCCAAGAGAGTGCCGGACCAGCATCTAAAGTTAGGCCATAAAAGGCCAAAAAGGCCAAAAAGGCCAACATCCGCATCACAGTAGGTCTGTGTTTCTCTTTCTCTTCGACTTGCCCTTTGCACTTCCAAATACCTACCAGCCACCCACTAAAACCCCCCTGAACGAACCCCACCCCCTCCCCTCCCCTCAGCCTCCCGACCCCTTTGATAAATATCCTACAAAACGCGCTGGGTTTCCTCGACGCTGCAGATAATAAAAGTTTATTGCAAAACACTAAAACTATCAACTCCCAGGAAGACTTTATTAAATTCATAATACAGCGACATTGGCAAATAAAACGGGGTCTGCCGGGAAATTAAATTTTGCTTGGACTAATAACAGAAACATAAACAAAACAACTAATCCCAAAAACTACTAGACGTGACCTCTCTCTCTCTCTCTCTCTCTCTCTCTCTCTCTCTCTCTCTCTCTCTCTCTCTCTCTCTCTCTCGAAGATTTTAATAGAACAAAATCGATCTAAGCACCACAAACTTGAGCAATAATTCCAAAATATGTCTTCTGCCCACAAACTCAGCCTTAAGATGTCTGACGTCAAGCCAAATTGGGAGGAACCATTACGTCACGGAAGGAAAAATCGTATCATTAATAAAACCTGATGCGTCGATGAGAAGGAAAAGACATTTTCGAACAAACACAACACAACACAACATGCACACACACACACACACACACACACACACACACATCTGAGATATAGAAGAGAAATGCTAAAGACGTTATGAGACTTAACACGCTCATAAAGTGAAAGCAACAGAAGTATATTCTTCTTAGGATATACGGATAAGTGATGATACAATAATACACAATTGAAGCTGAATACAATTTTAAGTCGAATATTCCCAGAAAAAAAATAGCGTCACCGAAAATAAGCACTGCTTCCTCCACAAGAATCTATTTCTCTTGAAGGAGACCCTCGAGTACAGAATCACAGTAAGAATCAGAAAAGAATCACCAACAAAGTTTTTATGAGTAATAATCATCAAGAGTCACCATCATATATTTAAAGGGCAGTTACTGAAAACAATCGTTGAGTAACGAAGAGCAATTTCTAAGGATCATCGATGACTATCATTTAATGACAGCAGAATATCACTCACCAATAGAGAGTCCATCTGAATCATTATCATTATAATTATCATTATTCAAATTGTGCAGAAGTTTGTACTGAGATTAAAGCTGGCTTTCACAAAGCAGAATGCCAAGGAATAATCACCAATGCAGTCAGTCATCTACTGATTCGCTGAATGAAGATAAAATCCAAAAATGAATTTAAGAAGAATCCCAAATATCGAAAATTCCCCAAATACCATCCAATATGAATGACCAATAAACAGTCGCAAAAGAATGAACGTAAGTAATTAATCAACCTTCGAATCAGTCATTTAACACAGCATTCCTCACAACAAATGGAAATATATTCCAGAATCTCTTATAAATACCATCACAATATATAATCTGTAATATCTGAATTACCAACAGAAGAGTCATTCATCTCTGATCTATCCAATAGACTCTACGAATGACTAATCGGCCTTTCATAATCTCCTCAACCCTCGTACGTGTACGCTTCAGCGCCACCCCCCCCCCCCACCCCCCACACCCGTCACTCCTTCTCGGTGACTCTCTTTCCCCAGTCCCCTGACTCCCCTCGCAAGAGAATTCCACCTCATCTCCGCAATCATTAGTTTGTACTATTTTAGGCTACTTCCTCCACACCCACATTCGCTTACCTCCCATCGTTACGCGAACATATAACACATCTGCATACCAGCTCTGTACGTAATATTTATGCATATGGCTCGCTACAGACTCTGGCTCGCTATTGCACAGTCGCTTGAACAGCAAAATCAAACAAAGTTTTATCAGGCAATCCTCACAACAAATAAAACAAATTTCAAAACCCCCTTATAATTACCAACATAATTGATTAAGTAATCTCCAAATTACGCTTGAACGTACAAAAGAGCTACTTCAAAAAGGGGTGTATAATATATATATATATATATATATATATATATATATATATATATATATATATATATGTATGTATGTATGTATCTGTGTGTGTGTGTCGGATTGTACAAATGACATTTCTTACAAAATCAAATATTAAAACACAAAAATTATTTATGACAGATACCCTAGCCAGGTTTCGAACCGTGTTCTTGGGTTGATACAAGGCTGGCAATGGAGTTAATGCATTTAGTCATCATGGACAAGAGCTTAATTCCTCCAAAGTTCAACACATACATACATACATACGTACTTGAGAGTATATTAACATATATACTTGTGGCTTTCACCAAAAATATCATCTTTTATTGTCGTAATAACTTTTTACATTATCGACTTCTTCACACTTTTTGGATACACCCCCCACCGCTAGCCTTGGGCCCAAAGGGAATACAAACTCAAAGGATCTCTCTTCCTTGGTGGAATTCGATCCTAAGCAGGGTAGAAAGAGTGGAGTTTGCGTTAACCCACTCATATAAATTCGGAGAGAGAGGGAGGTATCTTTATGGTGGACTCTCTCTCTCTCTCTCTCTTCTCTCTCTCTCTCTCTCTCTCTCAGCAACAGTGTGGAAAAATGAATGAATAGTAAAACCTGCTCCCAGAGATAAGTGAGAACAAGACGCGATGTCTCCTCGGATGGACTAACAAGTCTTTGAGACATCCTAACCCTTGTAACTCCTTGTAACTCTCTCTCTCTCTCTCTTCCTATAATGGAATAGTTCCTGAAACTAACTACGCAGTCAGGAGGAGGTAGACTGTTCAAATACATTTCCCTCTGAATGTCTTCCCTATATTTGAGGGCATGAAATTGTTCCAAAACACTTCTTCTTTTGATGTCCTTTATATGTCTCGGCCGTCACATAAGCAACCGTGCAAACAGATGAAAACCGATAAGACGATATGTTCATCTAAAGCGTAAACCACTGTCGTCGTCTCTTTGGCCGAATGCGGAATAAAAACATAAAACTCCGTGGAACTTGCCCTCCATGTTTAAATTTGAGACCCTATGCGTAAGATAATATGCAACGTGTTTTCTGTTATGTTTAGCAATGTGGCCCTGTGAGATTTTCATTCATATGTTTAAAGTTTTCCAATCGCATATACAAATATGCAGGTTGCGAATTCAGTGTTTTACCGTCCGAACATCTCCAGTGATTCACTGACTTAAATAAAAATAAGAAATATACGTAAATATGATGTGGATGACGAATCTGATTAGTAGCATCGATTATTCATACATACATTTTCACACGAAAATGACATAAACAAAGGTGAGAATACAAATTCTACACATTGGTGCCGCACTTGAATTTTAGTATGAATCACTGAAACGTAATGAATATAATACCATATAAAAAGATGCCCTTTCGTTTAGTAAGTAAGAACCAAACAAACTGCCCATGAAGCAACATTCTCAAGAAAACGACATACAAGCTTTCCGGCGAACAGAAATTCCTAAGATACTAGCTAACTGAAACATGAATGTAAAAACTCAGTCTGCAGACCGTGTCTCCGAGGATCGTTACTCGTTTCCACAAAGCACATATGGGAAATGGTGACATGGCGCAAGGTCTAAAGAATATATTCTTTAGACCTTGACATGGCGGGTATTACGAGGCCACTGAGAGAACGAGTGACGAGTCCCAAGTTCAGTGGAACAGAGGCCAAAATAGTCCCAAACGAGAAAGTAGTGGAAAGGATAATCCCGAGAAAAGGCAAATTGGGGTCGACAGAGAGATGATAAACCTTTGATTCAATCGCAGTGAAAAGGGGAAACAATGAATTAACTTATCCAAACATGATGGCAACATCTAAAAGAAAATGGATAAGTTCTATATAAAAGGATAAGTTCCATATAAACGGATATGGTACATAAATATATAAATATATAAATATAAAACAAATTAAGTAAATACATAATTACAGCCTTTAGATACAAACAACAACATTTAGTCGGCACGAATAAAATAAAAAACCAACAAAATAACGACATAAGAAAGTGACACTCAATCCCACGCGGGAGAAACCGAACCGTCCATTCAAATCCCAAATTTACGCGCCCATGTGAGCGCCTCTTTTGCCCTCGGGGGACCATCGCTTACTCACACCCCAATCACCTCCACCCCCTCCTCCTCCTCCTCCTCGTAGGAATCAGCCAAAAGGTTGATGAGTCACAAGGGTGGAGGAGAGGAGAGTGAGTCATCCCAATTGGTAGGAGTTGGTTCTGCTCCGCTCTCTCTCTCTCTCTCTCTCTCTCTCCTCTCTTCTGTCCTCTTTCTGTGACTGCCTTCTCTGCCTTTTTGCCTATCTTGCTCTTCTGCTCTTGTCCTGGCTTCTACGTCGTCTTCCGAACAACGACAACTGTGGGCTATTAACATTCATCATCATCTTTTATCTTTTTCTCCAGAGGGAGTTAAGTCATATGAAGATGCTCTCTCTCTCTCTCTCTCTCTCTCTCTCTCTCTCTCTCTCTCTCTCTCTCTCCACTATTTTGGGTAGATTTCAAAGGCACCAACTGACATAAATAGTGTCTGATGATGAATACGTACACGATGTGGCAACTTTATGTAATGAATAAACTAGTATATATATATTATACATATATATATATATATATATATATATATATATATATATATATATATATATATATATATATATATATATATATACATATATATATATATATATAATACACATGGATGCTAATGAAGCCGTTTTCTCCGCCAGATGGCTACTAAGAGAAGGAAAAGTGATCACACACAATATATGTATATTTATTTATTCATTTTATATAAATATAGATATATATTTATATATATATATA